>NC_090239.1:15649656-15949656 GCF_024489055.1 Chanodichthys erythropterus
CCCTGTTCTGAATTCCTTATAATATGTCTTCATGCCTCTGAAGCTTTATCCTACATGAACTGTGTACTGGATTCAGTCATCTACTGCCACATTAACGCTTGGTTTCGGGACATCCTGAAAGGCACAACCAACTCGATGGGGCTGACGAAGTTCCAGATGAGTGCGAAGACGCACAGAAAATAACCTTAATCTACCTGAGCAAGTGTTGTTTGATACAATCGTTGTAATTGGGAGGAATTTATTTTCAATTAGTCACCCCTCCTTTATGACTTTATTTCTTTTCCGGAAAACTAAAGACAATATTTTGTTTTTGTCCATTTAAAGGGTTAGTTCACCCAAAAATTATGTCAGTAATTACTCACCCTCATGTGGTTCCACACCCGTAAGACCTTCGTTCATCTTCGGAACACAAATTAAGATATTTCTGATGAAATCCGATGACTCAGTGAGGTCTCAATTGACAGCAAGATAATTAACACTTTCAATGCCCAGAAAGGTACTAAAGGCATATTTAAAACAGTTCATGTTACTACAGTGGGTTAACAGAGATCATCGCCCCCAAGTGGTGAACCATTGAAATTTCGAAAGGTTTTAAAACTCTTATGAAGTAACAAAGCCTCATTCACTGAAATCATGTGACTTTGGCAGTTTGACACACACTCTGAACCACGGATTCGAAACAAAAGATTCATAAAGCTTCAAAGCTTCATGAAGCAGTGTTTTGAAATCGCCCATCACTAGATATTGTTGAATAAAGTCGTTATTTAGTTTTTTTGATGCACAAAGAGTATTCTCTTCAATTCATAACATTAAGGTTGAACCACTGTAGTCACATGAACTGCTATAAATATATCTTTAGAACCTTTCTGGGTATTGAAAGTGTAAATTAACTTGTCAATGGAAGCCTCACTGAGCCATCAGATTTTATCAAAAATATCTTAATTTGTGTTCCGAAGAAGAACAAAGGTCTTACAGGTGTGGAATGACATGAGGGTGAGTAATTAATGACACTTTTCATTTTTGAGTGAACTATCCCTTTCAATTACAGTCAATGTTGTCAATTTCGGGCCCCATTGTGTTCAATGCATTTTTGATATCTTCTTTTGTGTTACACATCAGAATAAAGTCATATGGAATGACTTGGTAAAGAAAATGATGACAGAATAATCATTTTTATGTGAACTATCCCTTTAAGATCGGGATTTATAATCAACATGAATCATCAATTGCTTTTTGTACCATTACACAGACGTACAATCTGTACTGCGCTTTTTTTATTTAGCATTTTTCAGTAAATTTGTGACATACAATGAATACAACATAAATGTATGAGGCATTGAAATCAAAATAGCTTATTGTTTCACTGTCACATGCTATATACACAGCCTGGGTAATGAATATTCCCTTAGCCAAATTTTAATTATGACTTCTGTCAAGGGTCAGTTTCACATTTTAATGGGCGAAGTGCTAAAATTGGCTTCATTAGCACCCCCAAGCCAATAAATAAATTCCTTACAAAAATCAAAAGGGTATTACTGGCATCTGAAAGAGTCTTTAATGTCCAGAGCAACAGAACTATAATGTCCTGAATGAATATTTAAGAGTTGCAAAGACTGCTTTGACTTCCACAAATCATTACAACATCTCCAGTTAAAAGAATCTATTGAAACATGCTTTCAGTTTAAACCACCAATTAGCCAGTAACTCAACATACAATCCAGTCCTCGCATGAATACAATATAAAAACAGCTCACAAATTTGTACTTGTCATGATACGCACAGAAGATACAGAGAAAGAAAGGAAACCATTCAATGCAGAGCTAATTGAATTTACAAAGAGTACACTAACACTTTTCAAAAGAGTCTGTTCAATGGTCAGCATCAGCGTTGATCTGTACATGATACACATTTGTGGAACCCTGTAAGTTTTAGTTCACATATCCATAGATTCTCATCAAACCAGTGCCGTAAGCTGTTTAATTTGAGCTTGTATTGAAACTTAATGAGCATTCAGTATTGAAGATATTGAAACGAGAGCCTTAGGCTGCCATCCAAAGAGGTGCTGAATATACAAGTATAATTTTTTTAGTGGGTGGGTTATTAGCTAAAAGCTTTATTATTGTGAGCCTTTTGTCCAGAGGAGGAAGCGAAAGTTCAAGAAGAAGTAGAGTATGAGGAATGAGAAAACCGAATAGGCAAATTAGAAACTGCAAATGAAACTCCGAACGTAAAAGGAAATGATAAACTGACAGACTGGGGAGAACAATGCAGACGAGGGTCAGTCATGGATGACGATTGGACCTCGCATCCGTAAACTGGGGTGAGGGGGCGCCAGTACAGGTACCTGCGCTGGCCCCTGGGGGACCCTGCGCAGGCTGATCTGCTCACATGGTTGTCTACATGCTCTTCTTAACTGTGAACGGGAGAGCAGCCTCCTGGCTTTCCTGAGAGGAACAGGAAGATAAAACAACATATCATTGTCTTTGGGAAAGTCATCATGCAAAACAAACAATTGACAACACATTAGGGACTTTTTTTGGTATGATTTATGGCCGAGCTGGATAATTTTTTTTTTTTTTTTTATAATAATTTATGAAAAAATACCTTCTTATTATCCCTGAAAGCTATTTCAAAACACCTGATGTTTTTTTTTTTTTTTTAATTTTCTAAATAGTGTTTTTAGCAGATAGCAATTAAATGAAATAGAAAACAGTTATACTAGATTATAATAATATTTCACAGTATTAACTGTGTTTTTGATCAAATAAATGCAGTCTTAAGGCCCGTTAACACCAAAGACGATAACTAAAACTATTTTTTTTATAAAGATAAGGACTGTTTCAGCATACTGTGTTCTCTAAAAGTAATTTAATATTAATTTTACACAATAATAGTAATGTGATATAGTATATAATATTACTAATATACATTTTTAATCCAAACCGAATTCCGGAGATGTTGGGACGTTTCTTAAATTCGAATAAAATGAAAACTAAAAGACTTTCAAAACACATGAGCCAATATTGTATTCACAATAGAACATAGATAACATAACACATGTTTAAACTGAAACATTTTACAATTTTATGCACATAATGAGCTCATTTCAAATTTGATGCCTGCTACAGGTCTCAAAATAGTTGGGACTGGGGCATGTTTACCATGGTTTAGCATCTCTTCTTCTTTTAAAAACTGTCTGAAGATGTCTGGGCATCGAGGTTATGAGTTTCTGAAGTTTTGGTGTTGGAATTTGGTCCCATTCTTGCCTGATATCGGTTTCCAGCTGATGAAGAGTTTGTGGTCGTCTTTGACGTATTTTTCGTTTCTCTATAGGTGAAAGATCTGGACTGAGGGCAGGCCAATTCAGCACCTGGACTCTTCTACAACGAAGCCATGCTGTTGTAATAGCTGCAGTATGTGGTTTTGCATTGTCCTGCTGAAATACACAAGGCCTTCCCTGAAATAGACATTGTCTGGAGAGGAGCATATGCTCTAAAACCGTTATATACCTTTCAGCATTCATAGTGCCTTCCAAAACATGCAAGCTGACCATACCGTATGCACTTATGCACCCCCATACCATCAGAGATGCTGGCTTTTGAGCGGAACGCTGAAAACCTGCTGGAAGGTCTCCCTTCTCTTTAGCCTGGAGGCCCGTCCATGATTTCCAACAAGAATGCCAAATTTGGACTCGTCTGACCATAGAACACTTTCCCACTTTGAAACAGTCCATTTTAAATGAGCCTTGGCCCACAGGACATGATGGCACTTCTGGACCATGTTCACATATGGCTTCCTTTTTGCATGATAGAGCTTTAGTTGGCATCTGCAGATGGCACGGCGGATTGTGTTTACCGACAGTGGTTTCTGGAAGTATTCCTGGGCCCATTTAGTAATGTCATTAACACAATCATGCCGATGAGTGATGCAGTGTCGTCTGAGGGCCCGAAGACCACAGGCATCCAATAAAGGTCTTCGGCCTTGTCCCTTACGCACAGAGATTTCTCCAGTTTCTCTGAATCTTTTGATGATGTTATGCACTGTAGATGATGAGATTTGCGAAGTCTTTGCAATTTGATGTTGAGGAACATTGTTTTTAAAGTATTCCACAATCTTTTTATGCACTCTTTCACAGCTCTGCCCATCTTTACTTCTGAGAGACTCTGCCTCTCTAAGACATCCATTTTATAGCTAATCATGTTACAGACCTGATATCAATTAACTTAGTTAGTTGCTAGATGTTCTCCCAGCTGAATATTTTCAAAATGCCTTGTTTTTTCAGACATTTGTTGCCCCGTGCCAACTTTTTTGAGACCTGTAGCAGGCATCAAATTTGAAATGAGCTCATTTAGTGGATAAATTGTAAAATTTCTCAGTTTAAACATTTGTTATGTTATCTATGTTCTATTGTGTTTAAAAATATAAAATATTGGATCATGTGATTTCAAAGTCTTTTAGTTTTCATTTTATTCAAATTTAAAAAACATCCCAACATTTCCGGAATTCAGGTTGTAAATTAATTATCATTCTAAGTACACACAAACTTCATCAATTTGAAACATGTAATTGGGAACTATATTGGAAGCAAAAAAGCATACCAAATCTAATATAAGCTAAGCTAACAAGCTAATTCGGTAGATGTATGCTATGCTAGTACATAAGCTAACTAGAAAACAGTAAGAACAAGAAATGTTTGATTTCACAATCTATAGTCTCAGTTATATACTAGTATATGAACCATGTAATTTAAAAGACATTAATGGTCATTATAACACATTTTAATCTATATATATCATAACATGATTTTGCAGGAATTATAATCAGGCCCTAAAACACTACCCATTAAAAGTCAGTTGAACTAATGTTATCACTCGGGGTCCTAAAGGATCACTGGAATCACTTTCAGAATGAGTTTTTCCAGCCGATGAACGATAAAAATCTTTAACAACCAATCAGAATCCTTCCTGCTTTAAAGAGCTAGAGCATTTAAAGCACCAGACGACAAAACTGCAGTTCACTTTTAATAAACAGAACGATATCATCCGCTTGTGTGAACGCTAATATAGTAATCAGTATAGTTATCGTTCTTGGTGTGAACGGACCTTTAGTCAGAAGAGACTTCTTTCAAAAATATTTAAAAAACCTTATATCAAAATTTTACTTAGTGTTTTTTTTTTTTTTCTTAATAAAATTTTAACTATAGCTTAAAGAGTCACTGCAATAATTTATAATGCTCATGAAACTATCATGGAACCACCTGTGTTGTGCAATAATCTATGTGCAAACAGGATATTTCAAAAATATTGTGACAGGAAAAACACAAGAAGAACTTGTGCTCGATCATATTTTGCAAGCTTTGCAATTTGAGGGGAGAATGAACACAATTACTTGTATATAATATACAAAAAAGTAAGTTGAACTGGAATTGGTTTTGGTTTTCCTGTGCACGTGACAGTACAATTTCGTTTAGCTCTGCATGTTACAGATAGAGCTTGTAATTATTAAGTAAAATAATATACATCATCATGGCTTAGTGACATAAATAATGTTCTACTCATGATCAGGTCAATATAACAAAAAGAGAAATGAAAGAATCGCTTGGGTCTAATGTTCATGCAAAATGAATGAGGCCTACAGGCATCCACAGGGGACAGCCCTTAATAAAAGAACTGTTAACTGGGTCTCTGACCAGAAATATATAAGACAATCTAGAATATACTGTGTAAATGTGCTTGCATTCGAGCATCTCTGTTTACTTCATAAATGATGCTAAAATAACACAAAGACATATATTTTACCACACAGAGCCTCAATATAACTGTGGTTGGGCTGCATGCTTTTGCACTGATGGATTTGATCAGTTCTTTTGCAAAGCAACCGCAAACCTTTAACACTACAAATACTTGTGAGAAACTGTATGTAAAGAAGGTTTCAGTTGATGAAACCTTCATATTTACTATCTATTTTAACATCAACTCAAGATATCTGAATGTAAAACTGAGTGCAATTTTAGTAATAGAGACTCCTGAGACTGTGATGATGGTGTAAAACCGCAAGAGAACCAGGCTCAGCCACAGACCAGAACCCATTTGTCTCTGGGTCTCCTGCCTTGTTAAAGGCTAATCTTTCAGAGCAGAGATGCTAAATTTAGCCTAGCATCCGCTCCAGTGCTGGAGGCCATAGGGAGCTGTGCAAGTCATGGCTCAAATGGATGTAGCTGTAATGGAGAGGCATTTTTCTTCAAGCTTCAGCTCACATCTACTTCTCACTGCCAAAGATATTAAAACCAAACCCCTTGCTGCTGTGGGTGAACTATTATGACTGTCTGACTTCTATTTATCTGATCCAAATTAAGCACGAAACACATTTTGCAGGTTGAGGTGTCAAAAGCCACTAGAATGGCACTTCATATTAAGTGTACAGGTTAACTGAGTGTCTCTTTTGGTTATACATTTCATACATTTTGCAAGACTCCACAGGTAATGTGGTTTAGCCTTTGTGTACGGTGCATGCAATCTTACCATGATCAGGTGTCTAACAGCTGCAGCAACAAAACGAGACAAGCAAACAGTCACTAAAAGGTAGTCAAAAAACACTTTGATCCATGATACAACAGGGCAAATCAGGTGTCCAATTTCCCCTGCTCATAACAAATTATCTTTATTTGTAGTTAATTAACTTTAGCTTAATTTGAATGTAACTTCAGACACACTTCACATCCAGTCTGTACTTTAAATTCACTGCAAAACAGGGATGTCACTCATTAGCATGTGAATGTGTAAAATTCATGCAGTCTTACATATTGGGTGAAAAGTGAGCCAATAATGTCTGTGGCTCTTAATCCTTTTATATTTCTTTTTTGTTGACTGAGAATTAACAGCAAATATCAAGTTAATCTTTTCTCCATATTACTGAGAATTGATGAAGGATGGCTATGGAGACCATCTTCAGTCTAAACAACACTGCTGATATATTATGCTATGCCTATACATTGTTATACAAACATAAAAAAAGACAATTCACAAAAATCTGCGTATCTCTGCAAGGTAGTGAGACAAGTACACTAGCTATTAAAAGTTTGGGCACACACTTAACTAAACAAAACTTAAAAAAGCAAAACAAAACGATAGCAAAAAGGTAGCACAACTATGAAATAACAAAATGGAAGCATGGGATTTAATTTAAAGGGATAGTTCACCCAAAAATGAAAATTCTGTCATAATTTATTCACCTTTAAATTGTTCCATATCTGTGTAAATTTCCTTGTTCTGAACTCAAAGGAAGATATTTAAAAGAATATTTGTAACCAAGCAGATCTCGCCTCCCATTGACCACCATAGTATTTTTTTCCAACTATGGCAGTTAATGGGGGGCGAGATCTGCTTGGTTACAAACATTCTTCCAAATATCTTCCTTTGTGTTCAGCAGAACAAATACATTCTTATAGATTTGGAACAACTTGAAGGTGAATAAATGATGACAGAATATTCATTTTTGGGTGAACTATCCCTTTAATTTAACATAAAAGTTAAACAAATAAATCATATATTTTAGTTTCATAAAATATGTAACTTATTCATCAACTTATCCATTTCAAATAAATACAAAATAAATACTGGACAAAATGTAATCTTTATCAAATTGAAAAATTAAACATTGACAAAACTAATTTTAAGCATTTAAGCTTAACAAGTATTAGGATCATGAGAATCATAAAAATTATTATTGTGTGCTCAAACTTTTGATAGGTAGTGTATGTGTGTTTGTGAAGTGTTAAGTTACCTGTGGAGTCTCATCTCTCTGGATTAAAACTAACCTCAATCTGCATCAAAAATGATTTGTTTTCAGTTGTCTCTCCATGCCACCACAGATTAATAGGATCATGGGCATTGTTAATTATAGGATCTTTGTAATTGAAAAATTGTCTCTGACATCTGAGATTGACTGGCCCATTTCCTACACTGACAACTCTGGCTTAGACCCTCTTACCCGCCACTGTCACTGGGTATGACCAATGCAGTAATTACACATGTGCCAATCCTGTCACCAAGATCAGTCACTCTTAGGTGAAGGTTGAATCAAAATGATGGAAATGTAATCAGATGTGTCATGCCATCTCAGGGGATAATCTCTGCAGGTGCCAATCATGAAAGAACAAGGTAAGTTCCTTTTTGACATGGAGTGTGTCTTTCCTGCTGTTTTCTATTAAATTTGTCTCTAGGCTCTATGTTCGGGCCAGTGTATTTCAGTGTTCCTTAGTGAACAAGGCACGACAAGTTTAGGTTTGAAAAGTGCGATGCCATGGGAAATAGTGCCAAAACGGACAGCGAGGTTTGGATTGCACACCTCGTCTCTCGGGAAACCAGGAAGAAGCTGTCATCGGGTGCATCGATCCAGTTGGGTCGTCTCTTACGGAGCATCAGGCCACTGGCACGAAGGTTAGAGCCACCGGTGCTGCTTCCATTATGCTGCTAAAAAAGCAAAGGAGATGGGCATCTTAAACTACTTCCAAATACTTTTAAACATTACTACCTTTTTTTTTGTGATTCAAAAAGAGTTACCGACAGTAATCAAAATGCACTCCAAGGACCTTAGTATTAATTTTATAGCGAGCATAAAACATTAGATTGATGTCTAGAAGCTCAGGAGACTCCAGTTAAAGCAATAAAATAAATCTATAAAACCATAAGTTGAAAGCAATTAAAATGCATACATCTATATATTATATACATAAAATTTCACATATATAAAATTAATGCTTGTGTTGTTGCTAGGTCAGTTGTTTTCTGTGTTGAAATTGACTTTTTTTTTACTGAAAGCTGTAAATTATTCTAAAAAATGTAAGATAATTACATTAAAATATTTACTGTCCATATATTTATTTATTTTTATTTTAAGTAGTCATATAATAGGCAGAATAATGTACAGACAGCAGGTTATCACCCCCCTGTTGGTGTTTATTCTCATTAACTTAGTCTCTTAACTTAGTTACTCCCCAACAAATACTAGATATGATAGAACTTTAAATCACAAAATGCACAAAAAAGGTAACAAACCTTAATAACAAATCAATTTTCTTATATTGGTGTCTTAGGTTGATCCAACCTGGGACCTATAAATTGTTCGGTCCCACATGTAAAAATAAAAATAATATACACAATATGATACTCAACTGAAATAATAAAGCAACTTCTAATATTCTTTGCTTTAGAAATGACAGGTAAAAAATGAGGTGAAGATCCATCCACTATATTTACATTAATCATCTCATTGATGAACAGTGACTGCCTTTGTGTTTGTTTTGCCGACTCTCACTTCTCATTTCCATTTTACCCAGCCACAATAATCTGTGGGAAACCTCCGAGGCTGGAGATTGAAGCTGTCACCTGAACCAATTGACAGCGTCAACAGTATCTGCATTTGGATATGTTATAAGATGAAATTTCACTCTCTCAGCAACACAAATGCTAGTAAGTTATTGTCTTCCAGTCTGATGAAAGCATACGATAATCAAGAGTTCCTGCTTCAATCAAAAGTTTTTGGACATACCTAATCATCTTTATGAGTATTTTGCAAACAAAACACAACCAAACAAAGCAAAGCAAAGAAAAAACAAACCAAACAAAGCAAAACAAAACAAATTAAAGCTGCAAGCAGCGTTGAAAGGGCCCTCGCACCCGGGCTAACCACCACCTGTTGGCCTCAGGAAAACAGTGAAAAGTGGGTGACATGCATGTAAGCGAGTAAATAAAGGAGAATTATAGCAAAATCATGTAAAAGTGCCACACTTCTTGCTGCCAACAGGTGGTGCTATAGCTAACTGAATATTGTCAAATAGATGTCTTTAGGCCAGAACTTTTATCACTCATGTGAAGTTTGGGGCAGATCAGACATATGCCTGAGTTACAACAGCTTCCTCTTTCATGGCGAAACATCAGACATTGTAAGTCCGCCACGGACTGACAAAAACTCAAGATCTTTGATATTTAACATCTCAAAGGCCTTAAGATTAGACTGGCCATATATGATGTGCTTCTGGTTTAATCTCTATGAGGAGTTAATCACAGTGTGAAACATGTCATTTCCTGTTGCCCCCAGGTGGCGCTATGACTGTAACTGAATATTGTCATATAGATGTCTTCAGGCCAGGACTCTAATAAAACATGTGAAGTTTGGGGCAGATCAGACATTGTATGCCCGAGTTACAACAATTTCCTGTTTCATGGCGAAACATCAAACTGTCAGGGCGCCACTGACACACCCTTCAGTGAAAACTCTAGATCTTCGCAATTTAACGTCTCAAAGGTCTTTAGATTAGACTGACCAAATATGATGTTGATCTGATTAAAGCTCTAGGAGGATTTCATTAAAGTACAACGTCTGGAAATGGCAAAAACTGCCAAAATTTTGTAGAGAAAATTCAAAATATCTCACTTCCTGTTGGGTTTACAAACTTTGCACCGGGGCTTTTTTGTAGGTATTGGGCTGTTACATCTGTCTACCGAATTTCATAAATGTACGTGAAACGTAGCACGAAGGGCGCTTAATTGAAATGTTGTAGGTGGCACTATCGAACCATTTTGCCACACCTTATTCTGAAACCCATATTAGATGTAAATTTTCACCACATCCGACGCGTGTGCAAAGTTTCATGAGTTTTTGAGAATGTTTAGGCCCTTAAAAATGCGATTCATTTAATAATTGGCTGAGCAATTCCAATAGGGTCCTCACACCATCGGTGCTCGGGCCCTAAAAAACAAAACAAAACAAACAGGATGGACAAAATGGAAGTATGGGATTTATGTAATGTACATACATGTACAAATATGTGGCAAGTAGGGCGGGGCAGAGAGCCGTGGGAATGGAGCGAGGCCAATGACTCGAGTGCTAATGAGTGCCGACAGTGAACTTTAACTTTAAGCATTAACTCTGCCACGTTGGTGCCGAAATCTGGGAGGAAGGAGGAAGACGCTGTCAAAGAGCCCCGTCGCTGTCGGAAATCCACGGCACCATTGAGTATGGCTGGGCAGAGTCTGCCACCATGGACGCTCAAGGCAAGTGACTTGCCGGGGGAATGAAAAACTTGCTGCCGTCCGCCTATGTTCTGGAGGGGCAGCTGCCATCCGAGAGGGAGTGGAGGAGTCCACCGTGTGCCATAGGCCGGGGCCTGCTGCAGTCCACCATGATGGGGAGGAGCAGGGAACAGGAGACTCACTGCCAGCTGCCCAAAGCCGGGGGAACCATCGCCATCCACCAGGCGTCGGAGGAGTCAGAGGGCCGTCCACTGAAAGGTGTCTGTCCAGTGCCACCGCCAGGCAGTGCAGAGGAGTTCACACAGATGGTGGAGGACAGGATGGCAGTGCATTTTGGGAACCCAACCAATTTTTTTTTTTTTTTTTTTTTTTTTTTTAACAAACAAAAACTAGGCGAAATGTAAAGTTTTACAATTTCAAAAATTAAAATTTGACAATTTGTCTCATCAACACAAATGATCGTTATCGACAGCAAGCATCTTCCAGTCCGATGAAAGCACACTGATAATATCTAGAGACCTTCCTGCTTCAGTCTAACCCAGTGATACCAGTGAATCTAGTCATTTATACTTACCAGAATTGGTCCCACAATATGAGCCGGATTTTCTATGATAAAAAAAGAAGTGTGTATTAGCATTTTATAATGACATCCATCTTTGATATTATCCAAGAATGTAATTAAACTGTAAACCCACCTTGTCCTGGAGCACCAGCCCTCCTCTCTGCGGCTTCAACACGGCTGTGGTGATGGTAGCTCCGTTTTCCCAACATGCCAAGTGGGCCATGGCTGGGAAGAGAGGACAGCAGGCGCCGTGGGGGCTGCACCTGTAGGCCAGGGGTGCGGTGAGGCCGCTGAACATGAGTTGCTGGACGAGACTCTGAAATGACAGCAGATTCAATGTGATCTGAGAGTTACAGCTCACTGGAGACATCTCTAATGTTGTGTGGCTCACCAAGGTACTGCAAGACGCTGGTCAGGGTGCTCCTCGGGGAGGATTTGGGCTTCATAGGTCGCCCTGTCATGCCCTCTGACACCCGGATCATATCTATTCATCGACCGGCAGTACAGAACAGACAAACGGAGATAGAAGCAAGTCAAAGAGCAAGAAAGAGACATTCAAACTTAGACACCAACATGAGGCATACTGAACAGGCTGGCTTGATGGATGCTGCGGTGATAAACCAACCCTGCGGTGACTAATCTTTCTGACCGGACAACCATTTTCATGGGAGCAGCAAGCTGAGCCAAATCTCATTTTCTCCACTGTTCATTCTTTAGGCCCTAGTGAACATAATTTCTTCCCGCTGAACTCCGGAACATTGATCTGACCACAATGAACTCATTAAAATCACCCCAACTTTCTTCGGTTTGTTTTAAAATTCATTACAACTCCAGAGGAGTCAGTTGTTTAAAGCCATTCTCTTCAGGCAGTTCTTCTTTTCATCTTGGCAAACCTGGAGAGAAAGTGTCTTGAAGATGTACTGATATAACTTCAGTTTGCTACCTCTTCAACAACATATCGAATGTGAGGTGGAGAAAAAAAAAAATTGCTGAATTGGGTGATGCATTATCTACTGACACAAAATCCATTCTTTAAATTGAACGAAACCTGTGCCTTTGGGGAAGTGCTGAGAGTGGTTCTCCATTAGACTTTTATGTGTGTTACAAACTCTTTTCTTCACCTTTGAATCCTCATGGCTGCGAATGTGTTTTATTAAACTCTCATGATTCATATTTCCATTTGTAGGTCACAATTCGATGGAGTAAACTTGATTATTCCATGATTTTCATGCACAGTCTCTGATGGGCAGGCAAGATGTTGAACATAACCTGGTTAGCCAGCATGTTGAATGAGATTGGAAAGAGGAAAACAAATGTGATGTTGCATTCACAGCGGCTTCTTATGAGTGTGTGCATGTAAACAAGTCATGAAGGGACGGCAGGAGCCGATGGAGCTCATGCTGTCTGAGATTTCACACGATTGACGCTCTGCTCGGCCTGTCGGTGTGCGTGCAACAGAGTGATGGACAGGTACACGAGACACATGAAACTACAAGGACTCAGATAGGATGGTTTCAGCCATGGTTTTATTTGTGTTTTGGTTGCCCACAAGACATTCACACAAAGAAAAATAAAAGAGAGAGACAAACCAAAGAGCATGCCCCCACCCGGGTCCCTCGTGCTTCAGGACACAGATGTCAGAACAACTTCTTATGGCTGGGGATACATACAGATATGTCTGGGGTGAAGATGGGGGAATGGAAGCATAAAATGGAAGTTTCACATGATGGGAGGTGGGCAATGCAAAACTGAGAGGAACGTGTGATTGGACAAATGCAGAGCAGGTGATTGGCTCTTTCCCTGTTGATATGAGCTCTCCCTGTAAAACTGACCTATTTACAAGTGCCTGTCAAGAGGATACGGCTGTCCTCAGAGCAAGGGCTGGCTACCATGATCTGTAAACTCATCTTTGGGCTTGTTTAAAAGCTTGTTGCATATTTGGGGCATTTTAGTTTGTGATGTATTTGAAAAAAAGGTTTCCCATTCAATCCGACTTAGTATTTCATTGATTAATGTCAACTCACATGCACCCTATTACAAACAATTAATTGGTAACTATTTAAGACACCCAAAAATCTACAATTATTGCATAACCCGCATACTGCTGGTCTAGGGCCATTTCTCCTTTCTGTGCCAACGTAACACTTCCCAAGGCACAAAGTCCTAATCAATTGCTGCCATTGAACCAACTTCCTCAGCATTTTAAATTGGCTCTTTGATTAACTGCAGACTAGTGTGCAAACTCTTAAAGAGGACAAACTTCATTTTTTATAAATCAGAAGAACAGAGATGACTCAGTGTTTTGTAAATGATTCCTTCCAACTTACTGAACATCTAATTAATTATATCATAAACTGCACCAATGATGGGACTGATAGTCCATCATCTTTGCATTACTTGTTAACCAACACTTCATCATCTCATTACATGCATGCCTTTGAACAGCCTGTCAGTGTTAGCTACAGAATGATTGATTGGTTGCACACATAATAGCAAGTCAATTATCTATTCCACATCATAGTTCATGAAATATTGTTTTGTATACCTGTCTGCTTCAATAAAATAAAGACAACCTTCCATTAAAAACATTTACATTTTCTGGGGTACAATCACTGATGAAACCGTCTATATTTAGAGGCAATTCAGTAGAAATGGCAAAAATTAAAGCTGAGACATTAACGTATATACACTAACTGACATTCCAAACTAAGGAGGTACATATCTTCATAGATTATTCTGACAGGGACCGTATTTCGACTATAAATCTTGGCACGCACCATTAAGAATTCTTGTACTTTCATCTGTTGATGTAACAGTCGAAAAAGAAAAATCTGATTGCACATTTTATAATGGATAAACATGAAATTTAAGAAGACCAAAAGCAAAATGTAAAAAACATGTATATGTTGAATGTGTGTACTTCCTAGTACTAATTGTATGTTTAGGCTTGATCATGAGGTTGTGGGTAAAATCTTCTGAAAATAAGATAAACAATTAGCGAAAGATCCTAGATCGACATTAGAGGGTGTTTGTTCTGTGCAAAAGCAAAGAGATCTTGAGAACTGTCCTGAGAAAGTCCCAACACGTTCGACCCTAAAGGTCATAAACTTTTTGACCAGTGTAATAGTGACTATTCAAACATGTATTTACATATAAAATATGCATAAGATTACACACTAAAATCCCTGTATCAATCCAACTCTGAGACCGAATTTATTTTAAAATCCTTTCAAAATATACTAAGCAGCAACAAAAATATATCCCATTTCCTTCAATAGTAGTGCCAAGAGCATTAAAAACGCTATAACATGAATGCAGGGAATGATATCGAGGGGGAAAAGAATGCAAAACCAAAAGAGCTTATCTTTCTTAAGAGGAAAAAAGGAGACTTTTAGCAAAAGCACATTTATATATATAAAAAAAAAAAAAAAAAAAGAAAAGTACCCCTAGTCACACATATATATATACGTATATATACGTATAGTCTTTCAAGTCTCTCGTTGAAGCTTTTAATAAATATAAGGCTCAGACTATGATATGCATTTCAAGTATTATTACAATGTAAGGTGAAGCAAGCATAATAGGGCATCTTGTCAGTCTTTGTGTGTAATGTGTGCATACAAAACTCTCTTCAACAAACTGAGAGAAGTGCTAAAAATGTGCTTATGTTCAATTTAAACAACATCATAAACCCAACAAGGGTGGTGGGAAAAAAAGTGAATTTGAACTGAAAAGATGATTGAAACGCAAAATATGGAGGACAGGCAGTCTTTATTGGAAATGGGGTGGGGAGAATACAAAAACCAAAATAAAATATAATAACAATAATTATAATTATAATAATAATAAAAACAGTACAAGACAGGAAGATGGAGGGGAGGAATGACAGCGAGATGTGGAGAGGTGTGGTCGGGGAACAGAGCGGGTGGGACAGTGTGGGTGGGTGTGTGTGTGCGCGTTTGCACGCGAGGCTGAAGTTAAGAATTTAAAGAGCTCTTACACTCCGCCTTTATGGCACCACAGTTAATGGGCACAAAGGGGCGGCGCGCGGCCCGGCGCAGCCTGATGAGATCGCGGCACATGTGACGCGCCAGCTTGGTGAGGCGCGTGGCCTGCAGGAGGAACGCCTGCTTGGTCTTCATTGAGGATTTGGGGCTGCCGCTGTTCCTCATTGGAACCATGTGGGAAGACTGACGGGCGCCATGGCCACGAGAACGCAACTCCTATGGAGAGACAGATAAGGAAATGAAGGACTGATACAGGAAAAACAATGTAAAGACAATCAAAATAAGGAGGGATAGCGGGAAAACAGCAGAAAGCAAGAGGGAGAATAAAATGGCTTTCTAAAAAATTCTGAGATGAGACAATCCTCCAGATGTCTATCTGACCTTGGTTCATTTGCAACCAAGATAAACATGGTTTTTGCCAACCACAATGTTTTTTGCTGTGAATATTTGGCTCCCAAGATGAATATCAATCATTTAATATGATACTGTCACTATGGTAACACTTTTCAATATGATTCTGTATAAAACAATGACAAAGAACATTTTTCTGACTTTCCAGTTTATTAATTTAGGCTAATGTTCATTTCTATATTACAAATACATTAACATTTCAAGTTGCGTAATTTAATATTTTATTAGCAAACATGAAATAATGAACAGTAGAATAGCTGTGTAATAAACTCATTCATTACATTATCCCTATATGTACACACAATACTGTTCAAATGTATGAGGTCAGTAAGACTTTTTTTGTGGTTTAGAAAGAAGACTTTAATGCTTATCAAGGCTGCATTTATTTAATAAAACACAGTAATATTGTTAAATATTACAATTTAAAATAGAATTGTTTTAAATAAAATTGTTTTCAATTTTAATATATTTTTCAAAAAAAAATGTAATTTATTCCTGTGATGGCAAAGCTGAATTGTCAGCAGCCATTACTCCATCAGTCTTCAGTGTCACTTGATCCTGCCAAAATCACTTTACTATAAGGGGTGGGAGAAAAACAATTCTCAGATGCATCACGATTTTCTCCAATGATTATGAATTGATTCTGAGAATTTCAAATAATTCCGAGTTTTGTTTTGAACTGCAGATGCGTGATGGCACTAGAAACAGCCATTTTCTGCTTGCTTCCAATTTCACACACACACAAAAAAAAAAAAAAAAAAAAAAAAAAAAAAACCTCAAACAAGTATATAACCTTCAAAAAGGTTTAAGCAAATTACAAAAGGCAATTGTGGGCTTCACTGCACAGGAAATTCTCAGTGAAAAACGTGCACTTTTCTTGATGTTACGCTTAAAATTTGTAGACTTCCTCGCCAGTATTTTATCGTTTTCCATTAAAAAGGCTCATCACTTATGCCGTTTGGAAAGCAGTAGGCCGATGTATTTATAAAACACAAATCTTACTTACTGACAGATGGCTGCTTTCAAATGCTCATGTGTGCTTTGTGAAGAGCACTCACAATAGACGGCTGTGTGCGACTGCGTGCATAAGTGGTTAAACTGTTGCATCTCAAAATGCTTTTATGAGGAGATCAGATCGTGAGGTGCCTAAAGATTCTCATCCCTACTTAATATGCAGATTTGATATCATTATCAATGTGGAAGCTATGATACCTTGTTTTCAGGATACTTTTATGAATAGAATGTTCAAAACAGCAGCATTTTTTTAACTAGATGTCTTGTGTAATATTATAAATGTCTTTACTGTGACTTTTGATCAATTTAATGCATTCTTGCTCTGTAAATATTAATTTTTTTAATTTTCAGCATCATTACTCCAGTCTTCAGTGTCACATGATCCTTCAGAAATCATTCTAATATGCTGATTTGCTGCTCAATAAACATTTATGATTATTTTCAATGTTGAAAACAGTTGTGTAATTTTTTTTTTTTTTTTTCAGGATTCCTTGATGAATAGAAAGTTCAAAAGCTTCTGTAGCATTATACACTACCGTTCAAAAGTTTGGGGTCAGTAAGAATTTTTATTTTTTTGAAAAGAAATTAAAGAAATGAATACTTTTATTCAGCAAGGATGCATTAAATCAATCAAAAGTGGCAGTAAAGACATTTATAATGTTACAAAAGATTAGATTTCAGATAAACACTGTTCTTTTGAACTTTCTATTCATCAAATAATCCTGAAAAAAAATATTGTACACAAATATATTGTACAATTGTACACATTAAATGTTTCTTGAGCAGCAGATCAGCATATTAGAATAATTTCTGAAGGATCATGTGACACTGAAGACTGGAGTAATGATGCTGAAAATTCAGCTTTGCATCACAGGAATAAATTACTTTGTCAAATATATTCAAATAGAAAACAGTTATTTTAAATTGTGATAATATTTCACAATATTACTGTTTTTACTGTATTTTTAATTAAATAAATGTAGCCTTGGTGAGCAGACGAAACTTCTTTTAAAAACATTAAAAATCTTAGTGGTTCCAAACTTTTGGACTGTACTGATATATATATATATATTTTTTTTTTCAACTTTTTTCCCATGATTCCACAATTGTTTGATTAACATTAATGACAAACCGATATATTAAGACCTACTGTATCACAAGGATCTAATATAATGTTACACATCAGATGTTTTACCCCAACAGTTAACTAAACGTTCGTTTAATACATAACAGATAATATTTGCGTGAATACTCAAGACAGATTTTTTGAAATACTGTAATTCTTTGTATATGTGAATATCGGGATTGCACACTGTCGAGGCGTCTTTGTGCGAGCGCTTCGGATCTGTCAGCGCAAGTAAGATCGTTTTGTTTACATCAGCATGAGTTTGAAAATCACATTTCATTGGTTCATGCCTTCGAGAATTCGCTATGAATATTCGCAAAGTTGGACTGCTGAGTTTCACAACAATACCAAACTTGCGCTGAGAGGAAGCGCCAGTAGTCGAGAAGCGAGCAGAGAAAAACTGCATTTTTCATGGTCAAAGGAAAGGTGGTACTCTCAGAAAACGTACAAATAAAGATACTTTTAGATGTTTAATTGCTATTTGGGGCATTGGGATTGCTAGATGAGGGTTTAATGAACTTATTTTTATGAAATCCTCATTTTGGCATTTTTTAATTGTTTTACTTTATGCTCGAAATTAGCCTATGCGCATTCCGACTCATTTTGCCAGCATGGGCCATGTACACAGATCCACACTATGAGAACAGTACTTACATTGGGTGCAGGGCTTGGAGGCGTTTTTTCCTCTGCCCCCTCAGCTCTGCTTGGCATCTTCAGGCCACCATACTTTTTCCAGTACATCCAGCAGGATACACACAGGCGACACTGCATATTAGGAGGACCCCAAGAGTACCACTGTGCAGATTGTACACCTGTCAACAGAGAAGAATGAAGGACATAAATATGTAAGTTTAATTACGCCTGGTGGGTCATATTCTCAAGGAAAATTCAATTCCTATTCAATTATTTCTGTATAACCAAGTTGTCAGAAGGAACACTCAGCTTTCATGGCAAACCGAAGAGAAATATTACATAATGTCCTACAACACAACGAAAGGATTAAGTGTCGAGAGGGATTCAAATGCCTTTATGCTCCCCACTGCGAGTTCATTACTAAAAAGCAATATTGACCCAGACTAATCATTGCTGATCACATAGATTGTGATGCGGTAGCTTTGTTTGATCTGATTGGAAGATAAAAGGGTGAAAATTCAGTATCCAGCCCCATTGATTACAGGAGGCGTGACATGTCCTCCGGGAAAAGCAGTGAATTGATTGGATGGCTGTGTTGACTGTAATTAGATGAAGAGGGTCCTTACTCACCAAAACAGCTCTCACATGCACGGCCGCCTCCGGCTGTGTGGAAACTGCCTGTGCTTGCTGCACCATTCACAGTTGCCATCTTGCCGTTACTGACGGAGATCTGGTTAGGGTTGGGTTTATTGCTGTGAGGTGAAAAGCAAATTCAATTTCACACTATAAACTTTTACAGCAGGTTTAGAAACACGCAAAATCAAAAACTGAGCGCAGGTGGTCAATGCGTTTATCAGGACTATTTAAATCATGCGAACGGTGTGCAGGTCTTAGAAATGCTTTTGTTTTAAACATGTCCACACTCACTATGTGGGGATGTAGACTTGCTTCAGCTTGCTCTCCGCTTCAGCTGCCTTCAGTCGTTTCTGTACAAAGTCATAAACATTCAGCACTAAGCGAGATCAAGAACAGTCAGAGCACACAGAGAAAGAGATTTCCAGATAATTAGTTTTTTTCTATTGAAGTACAGCATAACTTTTTCAAGCATTTAAACTGAAACCGCTGCTCACCTGCTGAACGTATCTGTCTGTGGTTTTCCACATGTAATAATACTCAATGATGCTGGTCAGTGACTTCCAAGGAAGCTGAAATAAAACAGGTCATTTAAAATATCAGAAAGAAGGTGTTGTACTGAAGAAACAGCTCGTCTTGTCTCAATTCTTTAGATCGTAGGAATTTATGGAATATTTAGCCTCAGCGTGGTATGTCTGGAATCGCATGCAGACGCGCATGATTATTCATGAGCACCTGCTGAGTGCAAGGAAACGTGCATGTAATGGTTTCAAAGAATTTAAGAAATCTTAATTTAAAGCTGGCCGAGCCCCCACTTTTGGCCCGCATCTATGCGAGGGTGAGCAGAGTATAAAAATGAACACAGAGGTGTTCTGTGCTGACAGCTGGTGTTATGAAGAACATTTAGATTAACATCCTGAGCTGCTGCTATGTATTTTTAGTGGCTGGTTTCTCTGCCTTCCTTTCGGTTTTTGAACCTGGTAAGGAATAAGGATGGGAATCATTAGAGTACATTTCTTCTCTATGAATTCACGTTTTATAACCTTCTTAGCTGTGTTTTACAAAAAATGACAATGTTTTAACCAAATAAAATTAGGTTTATTAAAACAATGACATTACAAATGTGTTTAATCTAGGGCTGGGCGATATATTGCATGCAATTGTCACGCGCATTTCGTCAGTAAAGCCGGTTCCCTGATTACCGCTAAATCGGCATCACCTGCTTTCAAATGGAGCGGCATTTATTAGACAGAGCCGTAGTTCACTGATAAGCTACGCAATATCGCGTTCATTATCACAGATGAATCGCCTTCAATAATGAACGCGATATATTGCGTAGCTTATCAGTGAACTACGGCTCTGTCTAATAAATGCCGCTCCATTTGAAAGCAGGTGATGCCGATTTAGCGGTAATCAGGGAACCGGCTTTACTGATGAAATGCGTTGGAGATATATCGCCCAGCCCTAGTTTAATCAAAATTAAGAGAGGAATGGTAACTTTTTTTATACGTTGTAAGACAATCACTGACACAACTTTCTTATCTTTAGTCATTTTCCTCATTCTGTGACAACATGCACTTTGGAAGGTTGTGAGAGTATTAAAAATGTAACATCATAATAATAGCTTATTACTAGTTTAACAATTTCATGAATAAATTATATTCCACTTTTACTGGAATATTTATCTATTAGTCACAGCACAAATCAAACACTATCGTTCACTGCTTTAAGACAGAAGGGGAAACGAAGAGTAAGAGAAAACCAGTGTACCATTTAAACCACCCTACCAAGTCAATCTCTATGGACTATTTGGTGTTCGTGAACCAGTAGTTCTTATTGTGTGCAACAAAGTGGCTCAGTAGAAGAGCGGTTGTTTTTCATTTCATTTTCAGAAGTAAAGCCCCAGAGTAATAAATCCCATTTCTCAGTGCAATAGAAAACAGATTTTCCCTGTGTTCAAACCCTAATACCAGAGCTTTCACTTCATTCCCCATACAAATAAGTACTCTTGTCTCTGAACGAAAATATCAAACGTTCTCAGTTAGGTCAAGAAGCAACACACTCCAAACCCAATCCTTTCAGCTGCTCCAATCTTTCCATCGCTCAGCCGAACATCATGTCTTCACCTCATCTCTTCTGCTACTCCTCTATCCTATCATTTGAAGTGCCATTCTAAACTTTTGCTTCTCTAAACTCTATCTTTTTGTTTTTTTCAATAGTATCACATATAACATTCCTCTTTAAACTGTTCTTTTCCCCTATAGAAGTGGTTCCCAAACTGGGAACCCTTGGAGGAACGTGAGGTGACAGGGGGTACACGAATGAAATGCTGAGTTTTACCGTTCATTTGATTCTAGCCTACCTTAAAATAACATTAGAACCATGTATTTCTAACAGGCAAAATGCCATAAAAGGTCAAATACATGACATCCAATCAAATGGCCTCACTGTGCATATGACAAAATGTCTGCAGAGCATGCTGCATTAGTAAATTAAGTTACATTACTGCCATTCTCGACTGTGTATAAAGATCGATTTAAAACTCTCGTTTAAGACTCAACGAAAGCCACAGCAGAAGTGCAACACACAGCAGTGTTTCATGAACAAATCTGTGGCTTTGAACGAATCGTGAGTCAATGATTCCATGACCCATTCATAAATACAGCCACTTGCATCATTACTAAATGAATGACTCAATGAGGAACACATTAATGCAGTGACTTACCACCACCATTTTAGTTTTTATTTAAAACTATCACTTTGTTTTTACCATCACTGCATATTTCTCCATTGAACATTTTTTTTATTTAAAACATTAAATGTATTTATATAGGTAAAACATGCACTAGAAAATCAATTTAAAGGGTCAAATAATGTCCCTTAATGGAAAAGGTGTGACTGCAGTGGAAGGGAGGGGGAACACAAAAGGATGTTAAATGCCTCAGGGGGGGTACGCCACTGTAAAAAGATTGGGAACCACTGCACTTTTCAAGCTATAGCACCTTGTTTTTCCCCCCATTATACCATTCAGAAGTTTGGGGTTTGTAGGGTTTTTTTTTTTTCTTTTTTAATACTTTAATACTTAATACTTAAATTTAATACTTAATACATCAATAGGGACAGTGGCGATTTCTTTAAAAATTAAAGATTTTACTTTATAACAACATTTATAATAAGAATTGTTTCTTGAGCACTAAATCAGTATATTAGTATGATTTCTGAAGGATCATGTGACCCAGAAGACTGAAGTAATGGATGCTGAAAATTCAGCTTTGCCATTACAAAAATAATTTTGAAATACATTAAATTAGGAATGCACCAAAAATTCAGAAATTCAGCCAAAATGGCTATTTTCAGTTTCAGTTTCGGGCTGAAATAGTGACCGAAACAGACGTTTAATTAGAACTTTTCTAATGGCATGTTCTGACTGTGTTCAGCGTCTATTTCACGCTATTTTTTACTACAGTTTTAGCTATTTGAGTGTTTATTAATAAGTTGATTAATTAATTGATTATTAATGTATTACTTATTTTCGGTTTCCAGCCAAGTGGATCCTGAATTTTTGGTTTTGGCCCAGAATGTAGCACCCCAATTAAAATTTCAAATTGTAAAATATTTCACATTACTTTTTTAGTAATGTATTTATAAATTTTTTTTTTTTTTTTTTAGTATTTTTAATCAAATAAATTCAGCCTTGGTGAGCATAAGAGACTTCTAATTCAATGCGTTACTTTTCATTTCTTTGTGAAATTTAGTAGCAATTACTGAGTGAAAATTGTTTCAAAGTAAATGCTACAACATTTTATTTCATTTCAGTGTGTTTGAAAATTAACCTAAATCTCCCATAAGTATTTTTTGTGGACTGATTCAGAATCATTTGAAAAAGGAACGAAGCATTAGAGAATAAATTCTTCCCCCACCCCAACTTTCTGTGCATACTCACAAAGTCTTGCCGGATATCGTTGAAGTCTTTGCCGTATTTCTCCAGTGCCTCCTCGAACAAGTTTGCCTCTGATGAGCTCCACTCCTCCATCTCATCCCGGCACAGCACGGGCCCTCCTTGAGGAACGAGAACGCTCAGAGCGCTGGACAGGTCATAGCCGTGCCGATGCAGGGTGTCCATAGCATGGAACTTAAAGAGAACGAGATAGACAGACAAGGAGAGAATTAATCAGGCTTTTCACATCTCCAAGTGGATATACAGAGACAGATGGTGCTGATGAGATGGGTACCAGTGTGATGTCTCGTGAGGCTGCCGCGGCACTCATGTGTAAGCTGGGCTGTCTGACGGAGCTGCTGCAGTCCAAAGCTCGAGCAAAAGTACCAACCGCTCTGTACACAGATCACCAGATTCATCATGCAAATTTGATGAGAAAAAAAAAAAAAAAAATCTCAGTTTCCAATATCTACTACAGCAGTGGTTCTCAACTGGCAGGTCACAACCCAAAAACAGGTTGCACATAAAAATGATCCAATTGTTCAATGCAAATGTATCTGTAGGGCTGGGCATCAATACAGATTTGATTCCAATTAACAAGCTCAAATCAATTTGTTTAAATTTCAGTTATAATACAAGTTTTGCTACCAAGAATTGATATTGGGATCATTCAAATAAAGATTGTTTCAGCCCTAAAAATGACAGTTTCTTAGTTGAAACTCCCCAGATTCAAACAAGTTGCATGGCATTTTTCATATCTTCCTCAAAATCCATGAACAAAACTATACAAGGTTTAAAAAAAATTACATTCTCAATACATGGACTAACATGGTTTAATCACAATGTGTTTTGTGCAAAGATTTACTGGCATGAAACCATCATAACTCAAAATACATTTAGAAACCAAACAAACTGTAGAGACAAACCAATTGTTGTTGTTTTTTTTCTTCTAAATAAAATGATCAAAATGTATTTCATGTAATATTTTAGTGTCTGATTTTATAGACATTTGTGTGTATTTCTGCTGAATTTGGTTTAAATGTAAAATATTCACCCTGAAGCAAAACGGTCAAGAACCAATGTTTTAAAGCTCACTGACACATTGTGATGCATTGAGTTATTAATATGGCATAGATAAAATGAAGAAAGCATCCAAAAGACATACCGAGCAACCACAAGAAACTGGTCAATCTGTTTGTTGGTCAGCGGACACTCTGGGTCCCACATCTTCATCTCCAGTTTAGACTGGTCTCTGTCATCAGGTTCTCCTAAAGAGAAAAATTCTTTCATTAAAGCTGGTTGTGTAAAACCACTGGGTAAATTCTGCCATCGACACTCTCAAG
This sequence comes from Chanodichthys erythropterus, assembly GCF_024489055.1. Taxonomy (NCBI): domain Eukaryota; kingdom Metazoa; phylum Chordata; class Actinopteri; order Cypriniformes; family Xenocyprididae; genus Chanodichthys; species Chanodichthys erythropterus. Next base: position 15,674,356 of record NC_090239.1, read on the forward strand.
ACAATCCAGGCAACTTGTTCCCGTGGCAACGATGGGAATTAACACGTAAATCAAACCTGGCGTTAGGTAATGATGGAAGACAGCTTGCTTAGCAAGATCATGAAGAATGATGATGATGACAGGTATTATCATCATCAGCCCACCAGCCTGTCATTCGAATGAAGAGCAAAGCACTTAATCCTGCATTTTGTAAATGCTGAACTATAAATCGCTTTGGATGAGGAAAAAAAAAGTATGCTAAATGAGAAGGTCAGGATCCATGGGTTCAGATCAAATCTCCTTCTTTGCAGTTAAAATATATAATTTAAAAAGCTGAGGTTACATTTAATTTTAAGGTGACATATTGCGCAGTACTTATTTAAGTACAATGTAACTATTAACTAACTACATGTACTTACTATAGAGTTGCAGTTAGGGTTTGGTTTAGGGTTAGTTACTTGTAATTATGCATAATTTACTAATATTACTATAGTAATATTACATTACATTAAGTAACGTGTAACTACGTGACCTTAAAATAAAGTGTTTGCTCTGTAGCCATCTTCTAATATCTAGGCATCTAAATCTAGAACTATAAATTGCTTCACTCACACTGTCACTGGCCTCTCATTAAAGATAATGGGAGCTGTTGACTGGACATTTTTGTAAGGTTCTGAGTGGAGCAGGGTCACAGACTTACAGTTGGAGTCAAAGTGGGGGTCACAGACTGACAGAAGAGCAATTTCACACTTGACTGGTGGAACACGCCGATACCGTAAATGTGCAGTTTTTCTTGTGATGCAGCGGTGCTCACGATCCAAACTCATTGTGACATTTGACACTGCAAATAAGCAACACAACAACCCAACGAGACTACCATTTCCAGAGGAAACCAACTTTACAGCTCAAACACAAAATAAATCACCTCCCAGCCCCCAAACAATAGCTACTTTTCCACCGTAAGGCCGAACGGTTCTAAGAACTGTAAGGAACGGTTCCAGTTATTTTTCCACTGGAGCCTGGTTCAGCAAGGCATGATTACAAACCGCTCTAGGCCCGGAATTCTCAGCACAGTTAGCAAACCGTACTGAACAGTGCTGGTAGAATGCATGTACTATGTAGTGACATCGCCACTCAGGATTGTTCACTTGACTGCTGCCTGGCTACCAGTTTCTCTCTAGCTGGCTAAGCACTCGTAAACGAATTTTGAGCGACGTAAACCAATTAAAAATAAAATAAATATTTGATCATCCTCCATAATGTCACTATTCACATCTCATATTGTCTGTAAACTCTTCTGTAAACAATGCAATGATGGATGCATTATATTCCAAAGCCCGGATGTTATTAGCCCCACAATGGAAAATGAAACCATATCCGTACCAGCTGGACCGGATCGGCACGGAATGGAGTGGTTAAGCAACAAGAACGGTTTGGCCCTACGGTGGAAAAGCAGCTAAAGATACCTTATAAAAAAGCCTCAATTTAACTCATTCTGAAATCTAGTTTTGTCTAAAAGCCCAGATACACTAAACTGGCAATGAAGAACTAGCGGCGTAAAAAGTGGGTTGTAGTTTTGCCTCATGTCACCTGAGTCCAGATTAAAAAGTTAAGCTTGAACACAATGAAAACTACAGAACAATAGCACATACATTCTGGCTTGCTTGAAAGGAAATAACTCTCCATACTAGCAGGTGACAGTAGTCTGTATTAGTCATTCAAAAAGAGAACTCTGAAGAGCTAGGACTGCGAATATACAACCCATAAGCAAAGCAGCGTTAGCATACCGTTTTTGCACAAATGTCTCACCACAGATGGTTTTCGTAATACAGCTTTTTAAAATATGTCTGATAAATTGCAAATGGCAATGGTGTTGTCGTTAGCTGTTTGCTTGCGTCATGTTTTTCTTCTCGTACATTGGTTTGCTGAGCTGAACAGCCAATCAGAGTGGTCTCACTCACTGATGGCTTCACTGCCATTTCAACATGCTCAATCGACCAACAGGGATATGTGCCTACGAATCACACCGCAAAAACTAGGTGGACACACTCAACAATGGTCCAACATTGGTCACGTGTCACAGCCTTAAAGATGCCTTCACATTTGGTTTGATTGCTTAGTCTGAGTCTGATTGCACCCCTGTTCCCCTGCAGTTCTCATTCCAGTTTACTTTAGGATGAATTGCTTTTATGCCAATGGTGAACCGTACCCCAAAACACAGTCAAATTAAGAGGCGATATTTAAATAATTTGCCTCTTAAATGTGTGTTGATTAATACTGTGGTCAATAAAACAAAATGCATTTGAATCTTAATATGATGGTAATGATGATGATTAGCCATTCAGTTGTATCAGACTCTTGGTGATCCTATGGCCCGTCTCTTTCCATGCTTTCCGGTCTTTTGCCTTCTTTTTCAGTTGTTCTATGCCTAGGCCTGTGTCACTTTTGACAGTGTCTAGCCAACACGTTTTTAGGCGGCCTCTTTGTTCCACTAACTGTGATAAGCATCATTGCATTTTCCAATGAAGCTGTTCGCATCACATGACCAAAGCTGCAGTTTGGTAATTTTTCCCTTCAGGCTTGATGCGCTCCAGGACCTCTCTCTGTTGGTAACCCTCACGGTCCATAGTATCCCTGAGAGCTTTCTCCAACACCACAACTCAAAGGCATCAATAATCCTTTGATCAGTTTTTTCACAGTCCAGCTTTCACATCCATATGTTGATATAGGAAACACAATCGCCTGGATTAGCCTCCATTTGGTTGTGAGATTGATGTCTTTGCTCCTTCTGATTTGGTGTATGCTTAGCATTGCATTACATCCTAAAAGAAATTCAGCCCTTTATTTCAAGTGTGCAGTCCTAAATTTGGTCAATCATAGAACCCAAGAAGCAGAAGTCTTTAACGCATTCAAATGTCTTCTCTGTTGATGGTCACTTTAATTGCTCTGGTTCCGGCTGGCTGTCTTTTTAATTTTCAAGTGGAGTCCCATCTTTTCACTTTCCTTTTAAATCTGTATTATAAGGTGTTTTAGACCATTTTCAGTTACTGCTAATAAGGTTGTATCATCAGAATAACGGAGATTATCATTTTCAGTTACTGCTAATAAGGTTGTATCATCAGAATAACGGAGATTATCATTTTCAGTTACTGCTAATAAGGTTGTATCATCAGAATAACGGAGATTATTGATATCTTGATATCTGATATCTGCCACCAATCTTCACATCTATTTCCGATTCTTCCAGACATAATTTCCTCATGACACGCCATGAGAGAATACAGCCTTGTCCCACACCCCTTTCAATTTTAAACCATTCTGTATCACCATATTGTGTTCGGACAACTGCTTCTTGATCTGTATAAAACAATCTTATCAACTAGGTCAGATGTGCTGACCCTCTCAATTCTTGAAGTATCTTCTATAACTTGTCATGTTCCAAACAATCAAAAGCCTTGCTAAAAATCAATGAAGCATATGTATACTCTTTTCTGACAATCATAACATTTTTCAGTGATTCACCACATATTTGCAATGTTGTCACATGTGCCACGACCTCGGCGAAACCCAGCCTGTGAGTCAGGTAGTTTTATGATTGGGTGTAGGCGCTGCTAAATAATTTTTAGAAGGATTTTGCTTGTGTGAGAAATCATAGCTATTGAACAGTAGTTGCAACAGTTCCTTGCATCGCCTTTCTTTAGTAGTAGTATAAAAACTGATCTTTTCCAATCTTTTGGCCACTTCCTGGTTTCCAGATTTTTGGTAAATTGCTTTGATGGCCACATGGAATAGGCCTCAACATTTCTGCTGGGAAACAGTAAAAACCAGGAGCCTCATTGTTTGGTAATTGCTGTATCGCCCATATAACTTCTGAAATTTAAAATTGCTGGTTCTATTTCCACTGGGTCATTGTTAGGTTGTTCTCCAATACTAGTGCTTGCATAAAGCTCTCTGGTGTATTCTTGCCACCTGCATCTAATGTCTTGCTGGTCAGTCAAGACTCTTCCATTCTTGTCTTTTATGATTCCTTTGCGAGCTTGAAAGGGAGTTCAAATGTTCCTGACCTGTACAAAGAGATCCCTAGTGTGACCTTTTCGACAGTCCTCCTCCAATTTCATGAAACTTTGCTTCAAGTATGTCTCTTTGTCCTTGCTCTTTGAAATTCTGCTTTTAACCTCCTAGCCTTGTTTCTTTCCCAAGCAGCTTTGGCTTCTCTTTCTTTGTTCAGCAATTCTGACGGTTCCTTCTGATAGCCATTTACTCCTTTTCTCTCAATTTTTTTATGGTATATGTTTCTGCGACATTTCTATAATTGCAGATTGCATTTCTTGCCATAATTCGTCTTGGTGGTTCTCTGCAGTGTCGAGCAGTTCGAACCTGCTCTTCACTTCAACACTTTTGCTTCAGACTTGACTGACAGACTGGCATTCTGACACCACAAGCTTGCCAACCCCTTGCCATTAATTACTCACCCTCATGTTGTTAGAAACCCATAAGACTTTTGTTCATCTTCGAACACAAAAAAAGATATTTTTAATGAAATCAGAGCTTTCTGTCCCTCTACTGACAGCGTATGCAACTACCACTTTCAAGACCCAGAAAGGTAGTAAAGACATCATTAAAGTAATCCATGTGACTCCAGTGGTATAACCTCAATTTTATGAAGGGACATAAGTGCTTTGTTTGCGCAAAAAATATAATTCTTACAGGTTTGGACAGACATGAGAGTGAGTGATCTAAAGACAAAATTTTCATTTTTGGGCGAACTAACCCTTTAAAATTTGAATGATGAACTCATTCAATGAACATGAATGCCATGTTGATGGTGATAATTTCCATTTTTATAGATGTCTTTGATATTTATTTTAAATCACTGACACTGGTTGGCTACAGGTGATATTTATGGCAAGCGCAATAACAGAACACAGACTTAGCTGTAGGCTTATTGGATAGAAATAAAAACCATTTAGTTTAGTTTGGACAATGGACACTACAATTATAAAATGAAAGTGTCTGATCTGCTCCATACAGCACAATCTGCAGAGTTGCAATGCATCAGGAGTCAGATTTCACTTATCAGGTGAAGAGATTAAGGACAGATGACTGACAGAACAAAGGATTTGGTGCTCAACAGATTCTGAGCGTCAATGACTCAAGATGTTCAGTCAGTAAGTACCACCTTGTCCTAATACAGAGATTCGAGTGAAGGGAGCTTGCATTCAAAATTGAAACTTTCATTCTTCCACTGATGTTACCAGTAATACCAGTGTTGTCACAAGTTTATATATAATACTGGTGTGAAAATATCCTCACCGTGACATCCCTACTGACAATGTGTCTACGTTTTTAATCATATCTGGTGAAGGGTGAGTAACCTGGCGAGACAATTTTTGTCAAAGAGCTATGTGTGGCTAATGAGCCATAGGTTCCCGACCACTGCACTAGTCACTGGCGACTAACCACTGGACTTCTTAATCATGCCTCTGATTGGCCATTACATTCAAACGCTCAACAGAAATATGCATGAATGGTTATGATTGGTTATAATGCTCAATGTTGCAAAAAAAAAAAAAAATCTTTGATGCAATGTTAGCAATCAACAATTTTCAAATTTGACTTTAATCACAACAGTCATAACAGATTTTGTTCCCATGACATTTTTTGTTCCCTTTTCTTGGCATTTTTGTTCATTTATGCCCCAAACCCCTGTTAATTTCCGATCCTGCCCCAAAACACCTTTTCAAATGGACTCAGATACTGTATCAGCAAAACAAACCCAACTCTGATTGTTGACTTCTACTTGCACCAAATGCTCTAGTTTGACCTTCGTCACTGAGACAAAAACATAAAAGCTAATTAGCTAAATATTCATATTTAAAAGAAACTACCATCTATGTTAAATAAAATAAACTAACCTTCCTGAAGCATTTCTGGGACATCAGCCTGAAAACGTGGACCAACGCGAATCTCGCCTTTGTCGGCCAATAGTGTCTTCTGTGTGGGGTCGTACACCAATGAGTAAAAAAATGTGTCCTGAGAGAGAGAGAGAGAGAGTGCACAAATAATAGTTAAACAATCATTTAACTTAGACATCCAATCAACTTAAAGACAGAACTTTACCTCTTTCTCAAGGTAGGAGAGCACAGCTTCTGTCTCGTTCAGGAGGGCTACACTGCATTTGCCCCTATTTCCACCACCCCAGAAGAAAAAAGATAATAAATGATTAAAACATGTAGCCCCATGTGTTATGTTCTGTCTCCACAGACCCTCTAATCCACAGCACAGTAAAAGGGGGGATGAAGGGGGAGACACTAGGTGCAAGATTACAGAAGAATGTGTGAGTGTGTGATGGTGACATGAGCAAAGATGAAAAGGTGAGAAAAGAGCAGATGGGTGAGAGGACTATAATAAAATTCAGGAAATTAAAGGAGAAAGGGCAGAGAGAAGAAACAGATAAGAGACAGGCACAGACAATGAGAGAGCACTGAACAAAATCATTATGGAGCTATTGGACGGTGGAAAACGGATGCTAATCTCTCTGTGCTTGTCTGAATGAGAGTTTAACCATGAACACTGCCACGTCTACATCCAGCCTGCACTGTTGGGGAAGCTACTGTGAAACTGCCCAAGCTACAAGCTATTCATTTAAAGGATTAGTCCAAAAATTTTATATATTTACTCACCATCATGTCATTCCAAACCTTTATGACTCTCTTTTTGTCCACACAGTTTAAGTAAATGGTAACCAAAACTGTCTGCTTAACAACATTCTTCACAATACGTTCTTTTGTGTTCCACAGAAAGAAAGAGTCATACAGGCTTGCAATGTCGTAAGGGTGAGTAAATTATGACAATTTACATTTTTGGGTGAGCTAAAATTACTTACTACATATATTAGCCACACTACCAGATACAGTGAATGATAATAATTTTTTTTAAATTAATAGCCTGATTATCAGATTATACACACACACACACACACACACACACCATGGTCTGTCGAATACATGATTCTGATTGGCTGGAAAGTGTTATTTAGAACTATTTAATGCACAGGTAGTTCCGAGTACATTTAATCACCATTCTATATTAGTGCACTGCTTTAATTGAAGCATACACACACACACACACACACACACACCAATAACATCACTGAAACAGGAGCACAGGAACTTGTCAACGCTGCCCCGTGACTTTTATTAATAAATGAACTACGCTGCTCAATTACTACGGTATATTATTCAGCAAATAGGTTGTAACATCACTGTTTTTGAAGTAATTAAACTCACAGCTTCATTGTTAGTAGAGAAACGCTGCACAGAGTCATAAAGCGCTTACCCAGTCATAAACCTTCATTCCAGTGATACTCTTTTGAGTTCTTATGTATTGTGTCCCATCTCTCGTTCTGCATTTTTATTTATTTTTTTCAAATCTCCCTCTTGCTTGTTCTGCCTCCTCGACCATCATACACCCCCTAATGCTGATTGGTTACACGTTTGTTGCTGCTCTCGGCCCGACTAACTTCCAAAAAGTGTTTTTGAAGTCCCCTTTTAAAACATTCCAAAAAACCAATACTATTGCCTCAAACTTGCACCATTTGTTGTGCCAATAAATGGTTGGTTGGAATGCTTAAACCTTCCTACAAATGAATCTAAAAATGGTATTTTTAAACAAAGAAAAAAAAAATTACAATTGCTAATTTCATATAAGCTGGTGCATAATCTTAATTGAGATTCACTCTTATGTATATAAATTTAAGATGATATTGGATTTATCTCCATAATTGGGTGAGAGCTGAAACATTTTTTATAAAACTGAACTCAATCTTGAAATGTGTCCAGTTCCTCACAAAATACATTATCCCCTGTAAAGGCCAGCTAGCATCCTACAATGGCTGCTCAATATTTATGGATCACAGAAGCCAAAAGAAAAAAAAAAACAAAGAGAGAAGAAAGGGAGTGACATTTCCTTTATTTGGAGGTTGGTATCAATTTCAGTAAGCACAGCAGGCCTCTCCAAACCTCGGCACCACCACTAATGTTTCTCATAGGAGGCGTCCCTTTGATTAGAACCACTGCCACCCGGCTCCAGGCCGCTAATGCATTTATCACCTGAATCACAGCGGGTGCTACAAAAGCCCTGGGGTGCCATTGGACAGCTAAAGAATGGATGCAGAACTGTGACTCACATCCTGGTGTGGGCTGGGGTTGTGCTGTGCAACATGGGGGCTGTTATCTTACCTCAACTGCCCCCAAAAAATTGAACTGAGGATTAAAGGCACATTTTGGTCTATCGGATATTTAGAAGCAATTGAACCTGTGGGGTTTACCTGATGTGTGTGGCAGGGAGGGATTCGTACTGGCGGGAAAGGAAAAGCTCTCTGTGGCGAAGCTGATGTTTCTGTTTTTCAGAGAGTTCTGGCTCTGAGGGGCTTTCCTTCTCTTCTTCCAGGTCCTCTGTACGCAGGCAATTAGAAATGGGTCAAAAGACATGTATAAACACATATAAATGACTCCAAAAACACAAATATTTACTTTACAGACTGTTTGCATTAGCGGCCACAAGGAGACCAACCGAATCAACCAAATGCAAATACTTTTTGCATACACAAAGCAGATGTTAAAGATGACAGCATTCTTATTGTCATTTAGTGTTTACTGTGCTGTGTTGTGATCAACACAAAGGATTAATGAGTAATTTATTGCAAATTGTAGTCAAACTGACTTTTTATGCATTTTGGCCATTCATTTACATTCATTAACAACAGCATTTTTGGGGCCTGAAAACACAAATTTTGAAAACGAGTTTCAAAGTGCAAGTTTTTGAAAACGACACCTTTATCTTGTCCTTGTACATTTCTAATTTGTGCAAATGGTGATGTCATGGGCATGCATATTACATGTTCAGTCTATAGGTGTGCAGTTTCTTTACAAAATGACATCGCCATCTACTGGCTTGGCATGCATAATACAGGGTTTTTTAATTGTTTTGTGGATCTGTGTGTCATCTGTACATGAAAAACACAAAGGAAAAACTATTCTGTTTTAGTACATTGTTGTTGTGTAAACATACCCTGAAAGCAAATTTATGGCAAAGCAAAGAGTTTTTGGAAAGATGCGATATAAATAAAGCACCTGATTTTTTTTACATAAACATAGGTTACTCGTATATTGTTAACTTCCAGTTACACAACCAAACAAAAGTTTGGGGTGAGTAGATTTTTTTTTTAAAGAAAGTAGTACTTTTATGCAGCAAGGATGCATTAAATTTATCAAAAGTGACGGTAAAGACATTTCTAACATTACAAAAGATTTCTATTTCTTTAAACTTACTACTCTTTAAAAAAACCTTAAAAAAAAAAAAAAAAAATCCTGTTTCTTAAGCACCAAAGCAGCATATTAGAATAATTACTAAAGAATCATGTGACAATGAAGACTGGAGTAATAGCTGCTGAAAAAATCAGAAATTATAACATTTACAAAATAACTTTTAAAAATAATATTAAAGATTAAAAACCATTACTTTAAATTGTTATTATTTGAACAGTATATTATTTACCAAAATGATTCTTCTTCTGTTTGATTCTTATATTGGCTATTTTAAAATAACTTTGAACGTGGCTCCTCCAATCAGCTTTCAGAGCAGTTTCATAACAGTAAACAATTGATTTTGGCATTTGTTGACTGAGCTCACCAACTGCACGTGTCTAAAAACAGTGTGAAATGGAAGATAGGAATCCAGTGTTGACTAGACTGTTTTAGCTTAGAAATATACCTCTGCCATCTAATCAACGGTCCCCAAATGAAACTGGGACACTTATTCAGGGCGGCTTCGTTTACTTTACTGGAAATGGTGCAATTTAGTTATATGCAAGCATGTGATGACTACCACATTCACTGCTACTACTTATGAAGCCTAGCAGGGGTCTTAGACAACAAGACCACAGATTTATTTCACTTATACTTTTCCTACAGTCTTTAATTTAGTCAGCATCAAAACACTGAGTCAAGCAAAACTCCTATTGTGACCAGTTGATCAAGACAAATTTCTTGAGGGTCTCTGAAACATTACAAAATTAGGAAGCCCTGCTGCCCAATTACGGGCATCTGTTCTTGGTACTCCAGTGATTACAGCTCCCCTGCTGACTTACACACACACCAGAACACAGACGTATATACAAGAGCAATTTCAAATGACTTCTCATTATCATGCTAATGACCACTCATGCATGCCACGTCACAGACCACCCTTGGTTTCCTTGACGATACATTCACATTGCCCTGGAAAACACTCGTGTTCACTCACTTGCATGTTTGTCAGCCAGCTGGATGAGGCTCTGTGAGATATCCCTTCTCCTGTAGAAACAGACCACCTTTGCCTCCACATTGCCGCTTGCTGTCTGAAAGGAGCGACAAACAGGGTCACCTTGAGGAAACTTCATGCAGTATCTGGGGACACTGAACCTAACATCTCTGTTACTCAGCACAGAAAAACCTTGAACCTGAGGTTGCAGTCTATTATGTTTAATCAGCAGTGTAGTGTTAAATTTATCAACACCTGCTTTGTCTGCACTCCTCTGTGGAGTAATCAAAAAAATGACAAGCAGCCCAGTTTTAAAAAAGCCATGTGACAATATACACCTGAGAAACAAGATTTAATTTGGTCCCATGATTTAATTCGGTCCCAATTGCTTTTGACAATTCTTTCATTTCTTATCTAAAAACATTTTCCCAAAAGGTTTAGTCTATAGTAGGGCTGGGTAAAAAAATATATAAATTTCTCAATTTTAATCGATTCTCATTTTTACGAACCAATATCGATTCTTAAATCCCAAGAATTGATTGGTCTATCCTGTTTTCAGTTGCTAGCTCGCCTCCCATCCAATAAATCGCAATAATCTTTGTGCTTTGTTACTTCTGATATGAAACAAAGTCTAAGATTTCAAATGATGTCCATTTTATTATGAAATTCAAAAAATAAATAGCGTTTTGGTGCGGTTTAATGTGGCGTGACAGATCTCTGTAGCGCAGCTCAGTTCAAGAGAAGCGGCAGCACAACACACACGTGAAACAATCATCTCCTATGCTTTATTACCAGTTACAGCGCGAAATAAACATGAACATCTGAAGGTATGTTAAAAGATACAGTACAACTTACCAAAATCCATATCATGTCACGTGTAATCGCTCAATCAGTGTTTCAACCACGGAAAGAATTCAATTAAACAGCTTGTAAACAATGTCACGTTGCATCACATTTACCTCAGAAAAAACATTGACCATAAACTCGTTAGTCTGGTAGAAAATGTAACTCTAGAGAGTAGCGTTCTGATAAATATATGCACCATATTACATATTCATTATAATTTTTAATGTTCTTCAATATTTAATGCATGTTTGAATACATCATGTTATGACAGCCATAATTTAAATGTTTATATTTTAAAAAACGAATTGGAGTAAAAATATAATTATGTAGGCCTAATTCTAAAGTTAGTTTTATAACTTAATTTAATATATAAAAATTTTCCATGTACTGTATCTGATATATATCCAAAATAATCGATTGAATATTGAATTGAATCGAAATTGGAATCGAATCAAAAACTTGTGAATAGCAATCGAATCGAATTGTGAAAATTATGTCAATACCCAACCCTACTCTGTACTCATGTTTAGCCACTTGTTAGTAACCACCTTTTTCAAGACATGCAACAGTTAAAAAAAAATCACGAGTTGGGTAATACTGATGTATTTTATGTCATCGAATAAAACGTTTTGTTCACCTCACACCTTATTTCAGTCATTTAACCAAAATCATATTCAAAAAACCCATTGACTTTGGGAAGTGTTAAAATGCTAACTCGTTTCTGCATTTTGGCCTACAAAGTGATGTCATGCCTGCACCAGTCTATAATCTTTCCCATTAAAAAGGCCCAAAGTTACTTCATTCTTTACATTTACATTACTCTTTAAGCATGTAATCAATAATATCCCTCAAAGCTTGCTTTCTACTAATGTATATGACCATCAATACCTAGAAGAGTTTGCGGGAGAAATATAATGCTAAAACAAATAATCACCCTGTGGCCATTGAGATGCACTTGGTCTGAGTGCATCTCAATGGCCACAGGGTGATTATTTGTTTGGACGCTTGACAGACCTTGTGGCAAAGGCCAGAGCAGAATAACAACCTGCAAGTGAAAAGAATTTGCCTGACAACTGAATCCTCTAATTTGACAAATATGTCAAAAGATGTGTCACGTCACCAGTAGATGTGATGACTAACCAATGACAATACTGTGCAGTGGAGCTTGTCAACGATGAAAGCAGAGTGACATAATGAGAAGTTTTTGCATTGTGCATTATGGGTTATGTGAAATCAGGGCTTCTTATAAAATCCCTCAGCATTTAATATTTAAAGAGCTGAATCATTTTTGATAATAATACAGATATCATACATAAAAATAATAAAAAAAAGATGATAGCTTCACTGCAAATCCTACTTCACTAAAGGAACCCACGGAAGCAGTCTGCTGCTGTCCGTATATCACACAGATACAGTTTCACAGAAAATAAGTGTTGGAGACGCACAGAAATGCAAGTAATTTGGCTCTGGGCGAGGTGGCTGAGCTCGTTGTATCGAAGTCGTGACAATGTTGCGCCGACACCCTACCAATACACCCAGCGTCCACCAACCCAAACTTTTCCCTCCCAGCCCTGAGGCCAATGTACCTTATTCAGTTCCTCGATTCGCCTGATCAGATAGGGGTTACTTGAAGAATTCTCAAAGAAGACATAATCTGTAGAAGAAGATAAAAAGTACTGGATTATTATTTATGAAAACCACACATCAAGGCTTGGATGACATTTAAAAGACTCACATTACAAAAAAAAAACATTGCATATAAATCTCCTATTTAAAATGTCACATTACATATAAATTCCAAATAAGCTCCATACACTAAATAAATCAAGAGTTCCATTGCAAAGGCCTCTAAGTGCCATCTGACATTTTCATCTAAAATGATAATTTTTATCAGGCTCCTATGTTTATGTTCAGTTATTTCACTTTAATGGCAATGAAAAGGACTTATTGATTGTCACTGAAGGGAAATTACTGAACCTAAACATAGGAACCTTATAAAAATGCTAATTTTAGAAGAAAATTTCAGATGGCACACATTTTGCCAAGTAAAGCAGGCTAGAATTAAAGAACCTTTAGAAAACATACAGTTCAAAACAATATAGTGGGGCCAGATTTAGCTGGTTATCTTAGTTATCCATTTATTTACTGTGGGGGAAAATTATTTCTGCTATGACCAGCCATTTAAGATAAGAAAATCCTCACCAAAAAGGTGTCAAGTGGTCTTATTTTTGGGTGAACGGTCCCTTCCTCACAGACTGGTATAATGAATAAAGTATTCATAAAGTACATGGTATTAAAGTATTATCTCAAATACTTACTTTTAGATAATGAAAGAAATTCCTATAAATAGCTCATTTTATAATGCACTACTTGCATTGCAATGAGGCGATAATTAAAATATTCTACTGTACAACATACAGAAAACTCTTATCAAATGGGATTTGAGATCTGACAAAACACTAAGTCTTTAGACTTGACCTTGACTGAGTCTTAAAATGAACTGTTTAGGTGTGATTTATACATAGAAAGCAATATCAGTTAAGAATATGTATTTGTATGCTCGTAAACAAACACTTCTTTCAAGCAAACAACCCAATTCTGTTGATGGCCATACGAGTCACATTCCGATACATGTATCTTCGGCATAACCGAGCACACAAGAAACGAGTCGCATTAAACGAGTGCAATGTAATAATTTATCACACAGACTGTACATTCAATCGTCAGTGAATTCATTGAAAGTATGCTCAAGCTGCAAAATCTCTTATAATGTTACTGAATTAACAGCGCCATGAAACAATTGTCAAATTCCGCGGCACTGACTATCATGTAGCCGGCTAATTGCACAAACAAACGACGCGGCGGTTTTACATTAAAGACATGTTTATGACCAGACGCAGGACAACAAATACACCTGAAAATAGTGCACATTGATAATGTTTCAGTGAATAAGTGGGCAGAAGCTCAGTATGGTTTCTATTGGAAAGCCGAGGGAGGGTTTGTTGTTAAATGCTAACTCGCTTTGCTACCTTGCATGCCGAGTGAGGACCCGTAACTAATGGATACGTGCCAAAAAATTAGACAAATGATCACAAAGAAAAACATCGGTGTCAAAAATCGGCATGGCCAGGTCGCAAGCATATCTGGCTTTTCTCCTATGTGGTCAAAGGCAAGAGAAACCTGCTAGATATAAGTGTTCCCGTGTGCTTTACGTATAGTAGTGATTATTTGTTTATGATGTGGCTAGCTAGCAACATAGCCTGCTTGCTAAAATGCTAGTGCGGCTATGATAGTTTAAGAGGCCTGACCCACATCAGAACCCAAAATATTCTCATCCACGTTATCGCTTTCTTTTGCAAGGACACTGCACGTGTTAAGAGTTTAAAAGTGAGCGGCCGGTTGCGGGAATTCTGCTGAAATGAACCCCTGCCTGCCAGACTGGTCTTGCGGCGGTGCCTGTGTTTTGACTTGCGTTAATTCAGAATATAGACGGACATACCTCCGACCCGGTACATGTTGGCCGCCATTTCTGCCCTCCCGGAGTGTTAAAAAACCAAACCATAAACTAAAATAAAAACAAAATAAATATGTGAATCAAAAAGACATCTACGTCCTGTGACCTGTTAAAAAGCAAACTGGCTTTAAGATGATATAAATACGGGGGATGGACCTCTGTAAGAATAGGAGATTTTTTGCAGCCCCCCTCCCGAGATTCACAGTACAATACAGTAACTCACGCGCTAGAAAAGGCTCGAGCGCAGCAGCTTCCTGATGATGTGAGAGGAGGAGAGAAAAGAGGAGGGAGGGAAGGAGGAGGGTGAATGAAGTCTACAGCCTGAACCTTCAGCTTGACACTCATTACTATTTTTTGTGCAGAGGATAAAAATCAAACTTGGCAACGTTCGTTTCTTTTTTTTTTTAAAGAAATATTTGAAATAATAAACATAATAATGTTTGCCGATGTAAGGCTTACCATGTCAAATAGCTTTAACTATTGAAGCATGAAGACTACTAATGGTAACAATTTAAAATAAGGTCTCAATTTTAAAGGGTTAACGTTAGTTCACCCAAAAATGAAATTTCTGTCATTAATTACTCACCCGCCTCATGCCTTTCTTCAGAACACAAATTAAGCTTCGAAGCTTTACGAATCATTTGTTTCGAATCAGAGATTCGGAGCGCCAAAATCCCATGATTTCAGTGAACGAGGTTTTGTTACGTCATAAATGTTTTGAAACTTCAACAGTTCACGTGACTTTGGCAGTTGACACACGCTCCGAACCACTGATTCGAAACAAATGATTCGTAAAGCTTCGAAGCTTCATGAAGCAGTGTTTTGAAATCGCCCATCACTAGATATTGTATTGAATAAAGTCGCTATTTTGTTATTTTTGGTGCACAAAAAGTATTCTTGTCGCTTTATAATATTAAGGTTGAAACACTGTTTTAAATATGTTGCACTGAAAAGGGTTTTTTTTTGTTGCCGGCTATGCAGGCCTCACTGAGCCATCAGATTTTATCAAAAATATCTTAATTTGTGTTCCGAAGATGAACGAAGGTCTTACGGGTGTGAAATGACATGAGGGTGTGTAATTACTGAGATAATTTTAATTTCTGGGTGAACTAAACCTTTATGCATATGAACTAACGCAATATATTTTACAGCATTTTTTAACCTTATTAATAAAAATGTTCACGTTCATATTAGTTCACAGTGCATGAACTAATGTTAACAGGCATGTGACCTTAAAGTAATAAATGTTGTAGAAGTATTGTTCGTTGTCGTTAACTAATATAGTAAACTAATGTTAAAAAAATAAGATGCTAATAAATAAATAAATAAGATTACCTACTATTTTTTTAAACTGACCAGTGCACGAGTGAGCTGTTCGAATCATTCAGACTGAATCGCGAATCAATTCAGACCGGAATGATTCATTGAAAAGTGATTAATTCGCGAATCGTCAGCCAATTCTGATTCAAAGCACCCCGACAAAAACACAGGAAAAATCAATAAAAAGCAATAAAAAAGTTTTGCTTCTTAAACATTAGAAGCTACATCGCTTCTATGAAATTAACTAATCCCTTTTGCACAACTATGAAAAAAATACTAGGCCTAGTAATTTATAGTAACTATAGTGTTTTTGAACCATACTATAAGCTGCTTGAATTATTTGTTGTGGTAATTCTATAGGCCTAGTTGCTGTCGTAATACTATAGTAATATAAACAAATTACTTTACCCAATAATAGGCTATATTAAGTTTTCTACAACTATAGGATTAGCTATACTACAGTATACTGTACTACTAAAGTATACTACAATAGTTTTTCAGTTCACTATACTATACTGTATACCATTACAATTTACTATAGTATGGTTCAAAAACACTATTGCATTTGCTATAAATTACTATAGTATTTTTTCATGTATGTCTACTTTTAGTTTTAGGGTGTGGCAGGACAACCAACAGGGAAAAACGCCCATTGATTTTTAATATTGAACATTTAATTCAGTTCCCCAGCATGACATGCCCCCTCGGGTCTACTCCACTGCTATCAACAGTGTAGCAAAGCAAGTTCACTTGTAAATCCCAGACATGCGTGGTGAAAAAAAAAACTGGTTTTGCCTTTGGGAACGCCCGTTCCTCGGGAGCCCATGATCGAGTGCAATAGGCTTGTCGATCTGTGACATCACTGTATGAAGCTGCCCACTGAAGGCTGGAGTTTAGATGATGCACAAAGAAAGAAGTCACTTTTCCACGGTTCTCCTAAATGACACGCGCTCAATCTGGAGAAATCCCTTTATAATCTGTCATACTGTGTTGGACTCGCGAGTTTGGAGCTGTTTGTTTTTCTCGTGCTTACAGAAATGTACTGGATGTTAACTATGACCATCATTAAGCCATATTGTACGTCGTTTCTCTCTTTTCCCCTCGAATCGGTGATGTCAATTTGATCCAAAATGAAGTTTGGGAAGAATATATGCATCTTAAACGTTGGTGGCACCAAGTATGCTTTCACAAGAGAAGTTATAAAGGATTTTCCCCTCCGAAGAGTGAGCAGACTCCACAGCTGCTCCTCTGAAAAGGAGGTCTTGGAGGTATGTGATGATTATGACCGAGAGAGGAACGAGTTTTTCTTCGACAGGCACTCTGAGGCGTTTGTCTTTATTATGCTTTATGTCCGATCTGGAAAGCTCAGGTTTGTCCCGCAGATGTGCGAGCTTTCCTTTTACAACGAGATGATCTACTGGGGTTTGGAGAGCTCGCATTTGGAGTTCTGTTGCCAGCGACGACTGGAGGATAGGATGTCCGACACGTACACGTACTTTTCTGAGGAGGATATCAAGGCAGAGGTGGAGTCCAGAGGTGAGGAGGATCAGGTCACCAGGTTAACCCCGGAGACAGGGAACGCGCGGTGGCTGGAGAGGATGCGGAGGACTTTTGAGGAGCCAGCTTCCTCTATCGCTGCGCAGATCCTGGCATCAGTGTCAGTGGTTTTTGTCATTATGTCTATGGTCATCCTCTGTGCGAGCACTCTGCCGGACTGGGACACAGCGAAAAATAATACAGTGGAAGAACACAGGTATATGCATGAATTCAACTTCTTTGGTCTGTGCTATACGTACAATTTATGCATCTCTCACAGGACAGCTCAGCTTTATGAGCATGCCCACCTTCTGTATATAATAGAAGGAATCGTGCTCTTCTGCACACATATCAGAGGTAATATTTTGTGACGGTAGGTTTGTCCCTCTGAACTTACTTAATTCTGTCTGTATGATTCTTTCCGTGGTTTGTATCCAATGGCTTTGCGAGCTGCATTCAGACCATCTCTTCCCTATTAAAAATGAAAGCAACACTGAAATAAAAGTAAAACTGAAATTTAAATGAGTGCATTGACACCGCATTGACACATTTTCTCGGTTTACAGAAATTTAGGATGAATTTGGACTGTCAAATCACTTAAATGACTGTCAGATCATTTAAACGATTAAGTAGGACACTGTAATAATATAATAATTTATATGCAATAATAATATTAAACTGCAATCCAGTTTTCTAAATAGTTTTATATTTAAATTATTCTTATATAATATATTTTGTTTATTATTTGCCTTTTAAAATGCATTACAGTAAAACCAATACAAAAACAACATTTTAGCAATATCCGTATGGTGATAATGCAAGCTGAAGGCTTCAAAGTATTACGATGGTGAATTTTGTTTTCTAACTGACGTACTTCGATTGGCCAGGAGACGTCGCCAAAAATAACTGACGTCAACGTGAGCTCTGCAGGGGAGACCGGGGAGTGTTGTAACACATTTCGTTTCAGCGTCTGTAACTAAGAGGTTTTTGAGCTATGCGTCTCAAACTTCGATATAATATCCTCATATTTGTCTGCTACAAATTAAATGTAGCCTATAGCCTACAATAATATTACCCAACTGTGCAAATTAATGGCAAGTAGGCTACATTACAAACGATCTCACTACAGGAGTGAGTTGTAACACCAGTTGAAAACATGGAGATTTTATATTTGTCCATGTATTAAATTATGTTAATCATATTTATTTGTTCAAAATAGCTAGTTACTATGCAGAAACAACTCTAATAGACAGCGTGTCTGTGAATCATTCACTCAACACCCTTATGAAAATTAGCCATTGTTTTATTAGTGTAACCATGTTTATTTTTTTATTTTTTATGATTGATTACCGTTTGTGTAAGCATGGTTTTAACTACAAATACCATGGTTAAACTATGGTTAGCGTAGCAAAACCATGGTTAATTTGTTCTAACCATGGTTAACTACAACTTTTAACCTTTATATATATATATATATATATATATATATATATATATATATATATATATATATAGTAAAATCATGGTTAATTTTCATAAGGGATTAACAGTCCCATTTTGTGTAATCTTTGTAGTGTTAAACAACAGTCAAATTAAACAACAGAACCTAAACATTTTGACATTTAGCATCCACTAACGTGATCACAAATCAATTCATTTTATTTTTACAAAGAAAGAGATATAAAATGTGTACTGTTACCTGAGGACGGTGGTGATTTTACCCCTTACATTAATTTGTTAAACTAATGGTGTTACAACACACTTCGTATTCCGACACTCCCTCCTTACATTTAGACAGGCTATAAAAATTATTAAAATTAAATCTCTATATTCTGTTGTGCACACATTTCGTCATCAACCAATGTGAACATGACATCTTCCTGGTGCTCTCCATCAGAGAATAAAAATTTCAGTCATGTTTTCGTATTGTCATTTTGGGTATTCCCTTGTCCCCGTCTGTCTCTCTCTGTCTGAAAGCATTTGTGAGTAGGGCTTAAGGTTTTTTCTTTATGTATCCAGTGCAGTTTTGATTCCATTTCCCACAGTGGCCACTGTTTGTCTCAGGGTTCAGGTATGTTCTCATATATGTGTGTGACGAGCTGGTAAGAGGTGGAAAGAAACCCAGTGAGGTTTTTCATGCATGCTGTCTTAAAGTATTTCCAAAAAAATGCCACAGATATGTTTTTGTGGATATCATTCCCATGCTTTGTATTCATCTTTAAATGTCCGTTCATTCATTGCCTGTAAAGATCCAAATGTATAGTTTTATGCTCATCATGCCTTCTGAGGAACGATTAGCATATATATGCACTTGCTGTTAACCCAGTATTCTAGAATATGTGGGAACATATACATATATTATCTTCTTCACTTATTTCACAGTATTATTGGCCCTGTTTACATGCATTTATGCCGAAACAGCTGTCCTCACTGTAATTCTAGCTCTTTATAAATTTGCTTTAAACAGTACAGTAAAACTATTCAAAATGAAAGAGCAAATTCAGGGGCAAATTCTTTTTATGCAGCCTTTCACAAATCGATTTCTTTGTTCAAATATTAAATGAAGATTAAGTTGAATGTGCACTCAAATATAAAAAAAATAATTGTCGGAAGTTCAAGGACTACTGAGCAAGCATAACTTCCTCCCTTTCAGCTTCCATAGACACTGACACTCCACTGTCAACAACACACTGGAGCTGTTTACACGATCTGAATGAGAGGACATTTTCCATATAAAATACACTGACCGCATGGCTGCATGGAATCTGATCTCAACACTTTGCATGACTTGTTTATTTACAATAACAAAGCTTAAACTTATTTGAAGGCTACCTAGCAACATTTTAGTGGTTATTATTTCATATTCATTGACAATATTCTAGAGAGTGTTTGGTAGAGGAATATTACACGTTTGATGCAAGTTAATCTGAACTGACAGCATTTGTGGCGTAAGGTTTATACCACATTTTTATAATCGTCCCTTGTGTTCTCCAAGACACTTACCATGGAAGTGAATGGGCCCAAATTCAAAGGCAGAATTGTGAAGCGTGTAATTGTATAAAAGCACTTACATCTTCTTCTAAACTTGTGTATTATTTGAGCTGTGAAGTTGTCATTTTTACAGTCTTTTTAGGGTTTTAAGGTTTATTTTGTTGCATGGTCATGCTGAGAAAGTTGTAAAATTGGATAGAACTTCACACAGATAAGGTTAGTTTTTTACTAAATGACTAATAATTTTTACAAATTCATGTTAAAATGCATATTGCTTGTTTTGTGGCTATACCATTGAAACAGTGAGTGTTTTAATGTTAACACATTGGCCCCATTCACTTCTATTATAAGTGCCACACTGTTACCTATAGATTTTTGCATTTTTAAATAATAATAATTATATAGCACCTTTTAAAGATATCTTTTCAAGGCACTTGAAACTCAGAAAACAAAAATAAGCACACTCTTAGAGGAAGAAGAGGTTCTATATAGAACCTTAAAGGGTTCTGTGAGGCTTTTCATGTATAGAACCTTTTATGGGATTCCAAAAGGATTTAGTTATGGATATATTTGATATAATTCTTTCATTTAGATTTAATTAATTTTTAATTTTAATTAAATTTATGAATGAAGCAGCTCGTAAACATACTTTATCACTAGAAAAACTAAAATAACCCTTATTGGCATAAAGCGTTCTTTAAAGGTGCCCTAGATTCAAAATTTGAATAACAAGAGTTCAGTACATGGAAAAGATATACACTGAGTTTCAAACTCCATTGCTTTCTCTTTCTTATGTAAATCTCATTTGTTTAAAAGACTTCCGGAAAACACGCGGATCTCAACATAACACAGACTGTTATGTAACAGTCGGGGTGTACACCCCAATATTTGCATATGCCAGCCCAATGAGCCCATGATCGAGGCATTAGACAAGGGCAGCCAGTATTAATGTCTGGATGTGCACAGCTGAATTGTCAGACTAGGTATGCAAGAACAACAGCGAAAATGGCAGATGGAGTGATAATAACTGACATGATCCATGATAGCATGATATTTTTAGTGGTATTTGTAAATTGTCTTTCTAAATGTTTCGTTAGCATGTTGCTAATGTACTGTTAAATGAGGTTAAAGTTACCATCGTTTCTTACTGAATTCACAGAGACAAGAGCCGTCGCTATTTTCATTTTTAAACACTTGCAGACTGTATAATTCATAAACAACTTCATTCTTTATAAATCTCTCCAACAGTGTAGCATTAGCCACGAAGAACAGCCTCAAACTCATAGAGAATCAAATATAAACATCAAAATAAATACTTTACTCACATAATTCGAAGCATGCATACAGCATGCATGAGGAACATCTTGTAAAGATCCTATTGAGGGTTATATTAGCTGTGTGAACTTCGCAAATGTGCTGTAATATAATCGAGAGCTTGTGTGGCAGGGAACACGCAAATTAAAGGGGCGGCGCGCTGAAAAAATCATTGCATAGTTAATGATGCCCCAAAATAGGCAGTTAAAAAAATGAATTTAAAAAAATCTATGGGGTATTTTGAGCTGAAACTTCACAGACACATTCAGGGGACACCTTAGACTTATATTACATCTTGTGAAAAAGCATTCTTGGGCACCTTTAAAATTGAGTCAAGAAGCCTAAGGTTCAATACAGAACCTCACTGAACCTTGTTTTCTTAGAATGAAGAGAGAAGGAGCAAGTCGAATCACCATTTTGCCACAAATGTTGTCAGTTGAGCTTAACTTGTATACTGAACCCAGAAATGAAAAATTGTGATCATATCCCTGTCATACCCTCTAACTTTCTCTTGTGTTTTTCTTTCCACATCTCTTTCTCTCTCCCTCTCCTCCCCATATCACACAGGATCATCGAGGCAGTTTGCATCGGCTGGTTCACTGCCGAATGCATAGTGCGCTTCATTGTCTCACGGGACAAATGTGAGTTTGTGCGCCGCCCCCTTAATATTATTGACCTGCTGGCGATCACTCCTTACTATGTGTCTGTCGCTATGACAGCGCTGACAGGAGAAAACCCTCAGCTACAGCGAGCAGGAGTCACCCTGCGCGTATTGCGAATGATGCGCATCTTTTGGCTAATCAAGCTGGCGCGTCACTTCCTCGGGCTGCAGACGCTCGGGCTGACTCTGCGCAGGTGCTACCGCGAGATGGTCATGCTGCTGGTCTTTGTCTGCGTCGCCATGGCGATATTCAGTGCCCTGGCACAGCTGTTGGAGCACGGCCTTGACCTGGAGACTAGCAATGAGGACTACGCCAGCATCCCGGCAGCCTGCTGGTGGGTTATTATCTCCATGACGACCGTCGGCTATGGAGACATGTATCCCATCACCATTCCGGGACGCGTGCTGGGTGGTGTGTGCGTTGTGAGTGGCATTGTGCTGCTGGCTCTGCCCATTACCTTTATCTACCACAGCTTCGTGCAGTGCTACCACGAACTCAAATTCCGCTCAGCACGCTGCGTGCGAAGTCTCTCCTCTGAGTTTCTCAACTGACTGTAGCACAGCTCGTCCTGAGATCCTCCGAACCTGCTGGTCTTCAGCTTAGCAACATCACCTGCTCTTCTGTGCCTTTATTTTGTACCAAGATCTAAAATTTAGCAAAGGGACAAGCTAATCTGTTGGGGAAAAAGCAGCGTTTAGACTCTCTATTATATCCAAATAATAACACAAGTACCTCTGTACTCAAGGACACATTCTGGAATTCATCGATGTTGACAATACAGGCATCTGGAACAACTTCTGGCCATCCTGGGACTAACAGAACAGGACAAAAGAGACAAATCCCCAGCTCAAAGCTGGAAAGTGCACAATAAAGCATTACGATCCAAAGGAAATACATTAGCCAATGTTTGTGTTGTAACCCCCTTCCTGTGTGAACGAACAAAACCGATCCAACAGCATTTTTCCGTGTATGAAATGGACAACTGTGGCATTTGACGACTACAGATGGCCAGGCTGCCTGGAACGGGCATCTGGCGGGACCTTGTGTCCTGACAGTGCTCCAGCCTAGAAGGAGCTTACACAAATTCTCATGTTTCCATGGAGAGGTCCCTCCGACTTGCTAAATCATTAATTCAGCCCCCAATAAAGTGGCAAAGCAAGGGAAACTAAAGTAAAAGGTTTTAGAGTGGCGATATAGAGGATGATAAGGAAGCAAATGCTGTGATTGCTTTGACATTAAAGACACTGTCAAATGTGCAGTTTCAAATAAAGTTAAAGGTCTTACTCATAGAATGCTAGTTAACATTACTAAGCCACAAAAAAACAAACATCAGCTGTTCATCCAGACAGCGACAAGTCTGCAACCTGTCCATACACGACTGTGTGAATCAAGAGGCGTTAACTAAATTGATTAGCAAACACCTCACCCACACGCTCACCAGTAGGAGGGCTGTCACTCGCTTCCTTCTTCCTCTTTGAATACAAGCACAAAATCAAACCTCTTTTCCCCATTCAAGGGACTTTCTGAGTTTGTGTCTCCTGGAATACAAAGATGGGTTTTGGGTTGTATTTAATGAGATATGCTGCATATGATATGATTTATTGAGTGGAATACAGTACAGAAGTATTTCATTATATAAAAGCATCTATTGACTAAAGGTTATATAACCTACAGATATTTTCTTAGCTGAATTGATGATAATGTCAAAATCAAGATAGAGTGCATTGTTTAATTCAGGCTATCCTCTAATGACATAATTTGTCTTTAGCTTAAATTGTCATGTCAGTGTTAGGAACTTATTTGAATAATTGCAGAAACATTGCTTGGTTGATGTCACACCACACAATGTTTATTTTTGCATCTGTATGGAGACATATGCCTTCATAGCTGTATCATTTTGTAGCTGTATTTGTGGCTATTTAAAAGGGTCATAATGATGCAAATGAAATCTTATGTAGCTCTATTCTGTAACCTTAATGTATTCTAATTGGTTAAGACAAGGTTAATTATGTGTATATATCTTTAAGAAAATAAAGAAATGTTTATTGATTTATGCCTGGTTATTTGCACTAATTATAATACAGAAAGGAATGTGGCACATATATGTTTTAAAATAGGGATGACTGGGTTAGGTGTCAGTTTTTACTCCAGTGAATATTTTTCAGGGTGGCATTATTTTTGAAAGTCATGTTTTGATGACTTTGTCATGAAAGATGTCTAGTTTGAGTTTTATATATTGTTTTGCTTGTTCCTGCCTCCGGTTAGTCTCCTTGGTTACTCAGTAGTTATGTCAGTTGTGTCTCATTTTGTTGATTAGTTTAATCTGTATATATACCGTGTTTTGTTCAGTTCTTGATCCGTTCTCGTCTTATTTTGTTTGGTTGTTTTGTTCCCGTGGGTCTATAGTGATTTCTGAGTATTTTGTTTTGTTTACTAAAGAGAAGACCGCTGCAGTGCAATTAAATCCTGCGCTTTTATTTCATCCTGCTGCAACCAGACGTGACAATACCTTAAAGTTCTGGCTGTAAAAGGCATTCACACATTTTATTGCCCAAGACAGGAGAAAAGATGGAGTGCACTGAACACATGTTGACCTTTCGTGACAATAGCTGCTATCACATTATATGGAGTTATACAATGGGAATCTGCCATTGAACTGTCTCTCTTCTGGATAAGCATATTTTATCTCAGGTCAAGAATATTTAAGGACATGTTATCATTTGTTTGATATTGCTAATTAAAAATTCTGCTGGTCAAAACAACAAATTGATTGATTTTTGCCTATGCAAACCAGAACATACCATAATAAATATTCACTGAAGTAAAGAGTGTGGAAACTAGCAGGGTTCTCTCCTATCAGTGTTTTTTATAACAAGATGGGATTAATAAACAACATTACTTAGGGGCAAAATGAAATTTGGACAAGTATGTTTTTTAAAAATATAACTTTTAAGTTAACTTAAAATAGTCTTCACATAAACCCAATTTTACATTTCAGAATCTGAAAGAGCTTTATTGCCAAGTATGTTTACATATTTTACATTTTAATTTGTCTTGGTGACAGGAGCTTCCAGCAGAAGGAAAGTGCAGACATATAGGAACTAGAACTACACAATATTTATTTATTTGTTTATTTATTTATCATATTATAATTAATGAATGAATTTAATATTATAAAGAAAAAATTTATTATATATGCAATATAGTACTGTAATAGAGATATAGAAAGAATATGAAAAATATATATATATTTATACACACACACACTTTATATAATAGTTTTATGAATATACAGATGTTATTTACAGGTGTACAGTTTAAGATTACATTTAGCTGTGCTTTTAATATAGCAGGGCTTAATGCCAAGAAGTTTTTCTACTAAATGATAAAAACTGATGGCTTTCAATTATACTGTAATGTTGAATGGCTATAATTATTCATTTATTTATTTATAATATTATAATTAATTAATTACTTTAATATTATAAAGAAAAAAATAAATTATATATGAAATATAGTACAGTAATAGAGATATATAATATATATATATATATATATATATAATATATAAATATATATATATTTACACACACACACACACACACACACACACTCACATATATCTATATATATATATATATATATATATATATATATATATATATATATATATATATATATATATATATATATATATATATATATATATATATATACATACACACACACACACTCACACACACTCTATATAATAGTTTTATGCATATACAGATGTTATTTACAGGTGTACAGTTTATGATGTTATTTACAGATGTACAATTTTGGGATTACATTTAACTGTGCTTTTAATATAGCTGGGCTCAATGCTAAGGAGTGAATATTATACATTCAATTATACTGTAATGTTGAATGGCTATAATTATCCTTTTCATCCCCAGAAATTAAGAAAAAAATTCCATTTAACAGAGTCATTAGTGCAGTATTTGTATTAGTGATACTGGCCTTCACTGACAGTATTTAGTAAAAATGCCATTAAACAAAATATTTGAAATAGCCTATTCCATCTTTATGTTGTTTCTTCATTAATTTGGAGATTCAGTGTGAAATTATGTAGGGCCTATTTCAATATAAAATTAGGTGCGATTATTCCTGATTAATTACAGATAAAACGTGCGATAATTATTTAAGTTTTTAATCGATTGACAGCGCAGGCTCAAAAGAATAATAACCTTCTAAACACACACAAAAAGCCATATCAATGACTACAAAATGATCACAGAGGATTTAACATAAATATTATAATAAATTATATTTATCCCAGCAATTTTATTTTAACTTTTAACAGGGCTTTTGTTGGAAAGTCTTCAAAGCGTTTTAGCTTCACTGACGTCATATTTGCGCGACAAATCCTTACACAAGGAAAAAGCCGGCTGAGTTGCGACGTCCCGACGGTCACTCTCAACTCGTCCTCGCCGGTTAACACACTAATTACCAAAATGTATTACAAATTTAGTGGGTTTACACAAAGACTGACGGGAGCCGTGTCAACCTCCGCCTATAGCCCTCAGGTATGTGCGCGCTCTTCCGTTTTTAAAAGGTTAATTCAGTGACCTTGATCTGCCACTACCTGCTCCATGTGAGCAAAAGGTGTTTTAAACAGTCGTTAGAAACGTAAAATATATTTCTTTAGTAGTACTGAAACCGAGATGATTAAACAGGCTAATTATTTTTCATCAAGAAAAGCGGGTTGAGAGCTTTCTGGATACAGTTATTTAGTTGAGCTAGATTTAATTATTTAGATGTTTTTAGTATTTCTTCAGACAGATGACCAATTTCAGCGCTGGTTATAGAATTCTAAACTGATTTTACAACAAAAGGCAATAGTTAAGATTAAGATTGTTTCTCAAAAAAGGCAGTCGGGGCCCACTAGGGGGACATCGGAAAACTTCCAAGGGGGCCTCATTCTTTTAAAGGGTTAGTTCACCCAAAAATGAAAATAATGTCATTAATTACTCACCTTCATGTCGTTTTACACCCGTAAGACCTTCGTTCATCTTTGTAACACAGATTAAGATATTTTTGATAAAATCCAATGGCTCAGTGAGGCCTGCATTCACAGCAATGACATTTCCTCTCTCAAGATCCATAAAGGTACTAAAAACATATTTAAATCAGTTCATGTGAGTTCAGTGGTTCAACCTTAATATTATAAAGCGACGAGAATATTTTTGAGCGGCAAAAAAATCAAAATAACGACTTTTCAACAATATAGTGATGGGTCCATTTCAAAACACTGCTTCAGAGCTTTATGAATCGAATTAGTGATTCGGATCTCCTATCAAATGGCTAAACTGCTGAAATCACGTGACTTTGGCGCTCCGAGTCACTGATTTGATTCATAAAACTCAGAAGCAGTGTTTTGAACTCAGCCCATCACTATATTGTTGAAAAGTCGTTATTTTGATTTTTTTGCCGCTCAAAAACATTCTCGTCGCTTTATAATATTAAGGTAGAACCACTGAACTCACATGAACTGATTAAAATGTTTTTAGTACCTTTATGGATCTTGAGAGAGGAAATATCATTGCTGTGAATGCAGGCCTCACTGAGATTTTATCGGATTTTATCAAAAATATCTCAATCTGTGTTCTAAAGATGAATGAAGGTCTTACGGGTGTAGAGCTACATGAGGGTGAGTAATTAATGATGTTATTTTCATTTTTGGGTGAACTAACCCTTGTTAGATTGGTTTTGTTAAATGTTAAAAAAAATACACTTGGGAAAGTCATGTAAATTAATAAAATAATAAAACTACATTTTTATATATATATATAATATTGTTGCTCTAATGTTTTTTATTGAGTAGAAATTGTGAATAAAAAAATATGTAGTCCTAGTGAAAAAAAAAATCAACCTAACCTGTTTGTTGACTTACTTTAGGGCTTGAGGTCAAATATACCTTCTGAATCCCCTACCATCATTTTTGCCACCCCAACTAAACTGGTGTCTGAGTCAGGTGCTGCGGTGGAGTATATGGGTGCCAACAAGGTTCCAGACCTCCAGAGAATATTTCAGGTGAGTATGTGATGTATTAAGCTATGTAGTTGAGTTAAAGACATAGGAAAACTCTGGCATCATTTACTCTTCTTCATGTCTTTCTTTCTTCTAATGAACATAAAAGAAGACATTTTGAAGAATGTTGGTAACCAAACAAATCCGGTTCTTATTGATGAGCATTGTATAATCAAAAAGTGGCAGTCGATGACAACTGAAACTCTTTAGTTGCCAGCATTCTTCAGAATATCATCTTTTGTGTTCATACAGGTTAGTAAATGATGACAGAATTTAGATTTTTGGGTGGACTATATCATTTTTAAACAGGAAAAAGCAGGATACATCATAATTCTTCCCTCTCCTTGTTTCTTCTTCCAGGCCTCAGACGAGATTCCTGTCCATCTAAAGCGAGGAGTTCCTGACAGACTCTTGTACAGGACCACCATGGCTCTGACAGTCGGGGGAGCTCTCTACTGTCTTGTGGCTCTTTATATAGCGGCACAGCCCAAAAACAAGTGAACTGTATCCAGCTTCTTTTCATCGACTCACATCATCAGCGATAATAACATTTGTAATTTTGTTGTATTTATCATTTATGAATAGAAGTATGCATCCCAGCATCAATCGCCACAAACAGACACTCTGTCCGGAACAAAGTTTCTACAACACAAAGCCGTTTTACTTGTCATGTATCAGTTATTCTTAAAAATTGGATGCTGTTAGTTGTTTATTAGAACAGCCGTTTCCAACCTTTGTAATTCCAAGGTTCCTGAAAGTCAATATTTGATGCCCAGTCAATGCTATTATGATCTGGATAAGTAAATTATGTAAATATTTTTTTTTGTTTAATTAAACTCATGTGTTTCTCCAGATAAAAAATAAATATAAATTTCAACTTGTTAAAGGTACAATATGTAAAATTTTTGCAGTAAAATATCCCAAAACCACTAGGCTAGTGTTATATATTTTGTCCAGCTGATTACAAACAATATCTAATGTTTTCAACTAACAGTTACTTGTAAATCATGAGAAAATTCCCATTCTAAACAGTGACACGGGGCAGTGCGGTCGCCTGTCAATCACGTCAGTTACCTTTGTTACCGCCTTTACTGACGTAGAAACCACATGACAACAGTGCCGTGGACAAATGCGGAAGTAGTGTCTAGCGTCCAGTAAACCACTAGCTTGCTTCAAGCAGTTCCTTATTTACTGCTTGCACGTTTTATGGTGGTTTGTGTTACTTATTTATGGAACATAATTACTGTTTACCATCTGCCGCTGGTTCTGTCGACAAGGACAGCTCCCGTAAACTCATGACCGGAAAAGCGGAAGCGGCGCCGGCGACTGTGTCATAATAAAAGTCCCGCTGCTCGTGAGGCGTGTGTTGATCAATCGCTCCAGCTCCTCGTTCAGTTCCCGCAACACTCGGTCCTGCTCTGCTTCATACTACAGTAACGTTAATAATCGCATCCACGAACATGAGTTCTTCCAGACTCCAATCCCTATTCTTTTGCACCATCCGTTGAGATGGAGACCACATGTCCCAAGTTTCCGCTCTAAAACTTGGCGTCATCAAACTACGCCTTTGTTTTGAATAGGCTTCTAGCGACCTCTAGCGGAAAAAAATATCACAATTTGTACCTTTAAATTATAACAATTTATTACTTTTTTAAGACATTTAGTGGCCCCTTTGGAGCTTACTGAGACTTTATGGTTGAGAACTACTGTAGAGTCCAACACATAGAGTCCTATAGCAGAGAATAAACCCTTCACACTTAATGTACATTTAAACGAAAACAATTTACTAAAAACTGAAAAGTTTTTCCTTTGTATTTTTAGTGTACGTACGGCAACATTGTCAAAACGATCCCCGTTCACAAGGATCCATGAAAAATGCTGTATATTATGCTGCCAGGCCAGTAGTTGGCGATGTCACTTTGTAAAGAAACACCACTCACCTATAGACTGAATACATAATATGCATACACATGACATCACTGTTTTTGTAGTTTACATAGAGACGATAATGGTAGGCCTATAGTTTTCCAAAACTTCCACTTTAAAACTCGTTTTCAAAAGTTTGCATTTTCAGGCCCCCAAAACGCAGTTGTTGTGTAAATGAACAGCCAAAACGCATAAAGGTTTCCATTTTTAGTTGAAAATGGTGTCGTGTAAACGGCCCCTCAACTCCATTTATACCTCACCAGCACAGGATGTTTTATATCAGATGTGTGATGGCTGACAGATTGTGAAAATCAGTTTTGATAATGCTTGAATAGGGTTGTGACGTTGGGAAGAGGATAAGAAAGAAAAATAGGGTGAGACCTCACACTTTTCAGTAGTGTTGATTGGTTTAATGCGTTTGTTACACACTTGGGCATAGTGGTGTCTCATGGTGAAGCCTAATTAAGAATGAGAAGTCTATAGGAAGTGTTTTAACAATTGTACAAGCTGTACAGAGTATTCCAGAAATGGAACCATATTGAAAAGAATCACAGACGAGGTGAATGCAATTGATGAAATGCACATTTCTGCCACTGAATGCAATATTATTATACGGTATGGTCATATTTAATGCATCCAAGCATTTTTCATGCTGCTATGCCTCTCATATGCAGCCCTTTCCCAAGTATTGTATGTGTAAACAAAGCAAAAACTGTTTGTGAAATGAATTATTTTTCCTTAAAGCTCTCTGAGATTTACATGTTAAATTTAAAAGAATATAGAACCAAATTAAAAAACATGACCTTTTAACATTCTCGTTTGCTTCCTTTTTATCTTTTTGAAGTCTGATGTTCAGTACAATATTTTGTCAGAGATAAGCATTAAGGTTAAATTGATTACATGCTTATTTTTCCTGATTTTCATGGTGTCAGATATCTGACTAATGATTACAGTATATAAGATCCCTCTTGAAAAGCTTTTAATTTCCTGCTCAGGCTGTTCACATGGCAACAAGGCTATAGGAGACCTTGTACACAAAAGGACTTCCAAAAAATCCCTTTGAATCTGTCTCTTTTATGGCCAAAGCACTGTAGAACTGCGAAGAAATGATTTCTATTGTTCCCAAATCCTATTTTTCCACATTTCTGTATAGTCAGAGGTAATAACACAACATGAGGCTGACAGACTGTCTAACTGCACACTGGCACTTGATATGCTGTCAGAGCACAAAGCAAAGTGAAACAATCTATGACAATGAGAGGTTGTGATTCACTCGGCATCATCTCTGAGCCGCTCTGCTTACTACTGAAGACTCTGGCAACAACACGGAGCATTTTAAAGAGGTCAATAATGTCTACCAAGTACGGTTGTTCAGGACGTTTTTCCAAGACAATCAATATTAATATTTTCTTTTATGAACCTGTGACGTTAAAACCGCGTAGCCATGGCAACCACAAGACTTTCCAGGCATCCACATACTTCATAGGATGTGGTTAATTATGTTTGCTATTTATCTTTCCATTGCGTGAATTTCATATCTAAATGAATTCACAACCAGCTTTGGTCTGAATGTAAACATGACCCCTAGCGTATATTGAGAGTAGCGATTGAATCGTGCCCATTTCCTGTAATGGAGTCACAGGAAACCCATGGTACTTCGAACCCAATTCACTCGCTTCCCCTTTCTCTTGATCTTGCTTGTTTCCCTAATTTAGCCTGAATGGATGAATATATAATGAATTTGATCCTCCGCAGTGTTTGTTTTGTGTCTCTGTTTTAAATTTAAATATTCTGATTTTTCGTTAAATTATGTAAAGTGGGCCAGACATCTAAAACGGTGTTCCAGGTGGTCACGTTATTAATATTAAATGTTTACTCTTTTTTTTTTTTTTTTTGCCAAGTTGATTTGTCTACTGCTCTATCTTCAGTATTGCACTGATTTATTTTTAATAATTGTATGTTTACTAACTACAACAAGGGTTGGGCCAATACAGTACATATACACAGTAGCAGGTTTTCTTTCATGATGGTATCCACTTTATTCCTATGCCTCATGACGCTTTGTGCGAATGAACTGTAAACAGTCAGTGAAATGTTCCCTCTATGACAGCAGTAATATGCTTTTTTTAAAAACTGGGCACAAAGAGATGACATTCACCGTTCAACCATCGGGCATTTAAAAGTGTAAAAGCATCAACAAAGTAGTTAAAAGTATTAAAAGTGGCAGTAAAGGCATTTTTAATTTTAATGTAAAGAATCCTGGGGAAAAAAATGTATCAGTGTTTCCACAAAATCTGTTTTTTACATAAAAAATACAAAAAAACTGAATAATTTCCCACGGAAGAGGATTAGGGCCAAGCAATAATAAAAAAATAAAACCATCTCGAGATTAAAGTTGTTCAATTTTGAGAAAAAAGTCGAGATAAAATGTTGAGAATAAAGTCGTTAAATTACGGGGGAAAAAATTTTCAATTTTGAGAAAAAAGTCGAGATAAAATGTTGAGAATAAAGTCATTAAATTACGAGAATAAAGTCGTTAAATTACGAGAAAAACTCGTTAAATTTTGAGAAAAATTTTGAGAAAAATTTGGTTACATTTCGAGAAAAAAGTTGAGATAAAATGTTGAGAATAAAGTCATTAAATTACGAGAATAAACTCGTTAAATTTCGAGAAAAAAGTCGAGATAAAATGTTGAGAATAAAGTCGTTAAATTACGAGAAAAACTCGTTAAATTTCGAAAAAAAAGTCGAGAAAAATTTGGTTACATTTCGAGAAAAAAGTTGAGATAAAATGTTGAGAATAAAGTCATTAAATTACGAGAATAAACGCATTAAATTTCGAGAAAAAAGTCGAGATAAAATGTTGAGAATAAAGTCGTTAAATTACGAGAAAAAACTCGTTAAATTACGAGAAAAATTTTGAGAAAAATTTGGTAACATTTCGAGAAAAAAGTTGAGATAAAATGTTGAGAATAAACTCATTAAATTATGAGTTTATTTTCAATATTTTATCTCGACTTTTTTCTCAAAATTTAATGACATTTTTCTCATAATTTAACGAGCTTTTTCTCGTAATTTAACGACTTTATTCTCAACATTTTCTCTCGACTTTTTTCTCGAAATTTAACAAGTTTTTTATCGTAATTTAACGAGTTTATTCTCAGCATTTTATCTCGACTTTTTTCTTGAAATTTAACAAATTTTTTATCGTAATTTAATGAGTTTATTGTCAACATTTTATTTAGACTTTTTTCTAGAAATTTAACAACTTTAATCTCGAGATGGTTTCATTTTTTATTATTGCTTGGCCCTAATCCTCTTCCATTATGTTTTTTTGCATTAATTGCATTATGTTTAAAGGATTAGTCCACTTTCAAATAAAATTTTCCTGATAATTTTTGCCTTCCCTATTCAACTTACTGAACGAATGCGGCACCAGTTTAGTTTTTTCCCTAAGTAGAATAGGGAAGGCGTAGGCCATACAGCGTAAGCTTTTTGAAGAATACGGAAAGCGGAAGCACGTGCAAGGCGATCATCTGTTTTTATAAAGCATATAAAGTTATATTTTTTTCGAAAATGACAGATCGTTTCACTAGATAAGACCCTTATTCCTCGTCTGGTATCGTTTAAAGCCCTTTGAAGCTGCACTGAAACTGTAATTTTGACCTTCAGCCGTTTAGAGGCCATTGAAGTCCACTATAAGGACAATAATCCTTGAATGCTTTCATCAAAAAACGTAATTCCTTTTCGACTGACGAAAGAAAGACATGAACATCTTGGATGACATGGGGGTGAGTAAATTATCAGGAAAATTTTATTGAAAAGTGGACTAATCTTTTAATAACTTTGACAAGGGCATGGTCTTTGTCTACGAAATCTAGTTAGCAAGTTAGCTAAATGTTAAGCTAGTTACATAGCAAACAAGCCATCATGAAATGAAAACCTCAAGGTCTTATATGGCAAAAATTGAATGTGAATGACCTGTATGTTCAACTGATCAGAGACGCACTTCTGCTCAAACACTGCTGAGTTCAACCAATCAGAGATTAAATGAAAGAGCTCTTCATGAAATCCTTAGGGAAAAATTAGCAAGGCTAAATCAGACATCATGGGGTGTGCAGTCAGTGGTGGGAGCGTGTTTATTTGGGGGTGTGATTAGTGTAAGACCCTCTTCTGTGGAGCCGAGAGCGAGTGAGCATAATCTCCATCTGTAGCCCTGCTGCTCACTTGGCTATAAGCAAAGCTCTCTCTCAGTGTGTTGGCTATCTCTCACATGTGGCATTGGAGTTCACAAGGTTCAGGAGAAGGTGGTTTCCTTATTACATTATTGACTTCTTGGATACGTTTTATTTTCTCTAAAAACTGCAGAGCTGCCCAGTCAACTAAATTAATCACATGGATGTAATAAAAAAAAAAGAAGAAGAACAAAGGGATTAAAAGACAAACTGATTCTTGCTGATTACAGACCTGTTTAATGGAACACATGAAAAGAGTTTAATGTTTAATTAGTCTCGCCTTCCTCTATTCTTTTGTCTTATCAGTTTATTTCTCCTGATTATTCTATATTTTCCACACAGAGTGCTCTCCTGCTTTCTTTTCTATTCCAACCCTCTTTCTGACTGCAGATTGAGACCAACCAGCATTGAGAGGTACGTGGGTAAGCAATTCTACTAATTTTTTAAGCTTTGTCATCACAGGAACAAATAATATTTCACAATATTACTATTTTTTACTCTTATATTTTTTATAACATTATCCTATCATATTTCTTACCCTCTTTCTGATTGCATATTAAACAGTTTACAGTTTTTTTTACATCAATGGTTTATGAATTTGGTGTGCATATGGTCACTATAATACCTATTATTTGAGATTTTCAGAAGTCATAAACATAAATAAACAAACTCTTTCTGGTCTCTTGATGAATATTGGTTATTTTCCATCCTTCAATCACACCATCACAGTTCCTGAAAATGTGGAGAACAACTGAGGCACATTGACTACTAGAATCCATTAACTTCTTGGAGGAACGGAGGACGGGACGGCGGTCTACAGCATTTGTGCTGGCTTTGGGCCACACCAACTGTTCGTAGGACAAACACCCACAACCATACAACAAGCCAAAGCCTGAAGAGTCTGTTCAGGAGACAATTGTACAGTCTAAATTGTACAATCCACATCAGGCATTAGACAACAGAGGCAAAATAAACCTGTACAGGATCAGTATCTCATGCCATAATCCTCTGAAATATCACATTGCTGCTCATTTCTGAGCTGTTTTCTCTCATAGAGAAATCAATGGGACTTTGAGCTGAGTGCAAACTTTACCTGCGCTATCATCATGGATAAACCAATAAAAGGTCATTGGTAACTTTTTGCTGGAAGACTTGTCAGAACTATTTGAGGTTCAAAATTAACATACACACACACAAAAAAAAATATAACCACTAAAATGATTTAATAGTTATATGGGAGCCAAGTGGACTGACTTGCCTTAAAGGATTAGTTAACTTTCAAAAACTTTAAATAAACTTTTCCTGATAATTTACTCGCCCCCATGTCATCCAGGATGTTCATGTCTTTCTTTCTTCACTCGAAAAGAAATTAAGGTTTTTGATGAAAACATTCCAGGATTATTCTCCTTATAGTAGACTTCAATGGACTCCAAATGGTTGAAGGTCAAAATGACAGTTTCAGTGCAGCTTCAAACGGCTTTAAACGATACCAGACGAGGAATAAGGGTCTTATCTAGCGAAATGATCATGAGTCATTTTCTGAAAAAAAATGTATATGTATATGTAAATATAAATGTATAAATGTATATGTTTATGCTTTAAGAATACAAAAGTGTGGTTTTGGCGGAAGCACTTGGAAAGGCGATCATTTGTTTATATAAAGCATATACATTTACATTTTTTTAGAAAATGACCGATTGTTTCACTAGATAAGACCCTTATTCCACGTCATGTATCGTTTAAAGCCCTTTGAAGTTGCACTGAAACTGTCATTTTGACCTTCAACCATTTGGAGTCCACTGAAATCCACTATAAGGAGAATAATCCTGGAATGTTTTCATCAAAAACCTTAAAGGTGCCCTCGAATGAAAAATTTAATTTATCTTGGCATAGTCAAATAACAAGAGTTCAGTACATGGAAATGACATACAGTGAGTCTCAAACTCCATTGTTTCCTCCTCCTTATATAAATCTAATTTGTTTAAAAGACCTCAGAAGAACAGGCGAATCTCAACAAATTGAGATTTAACAGTCGGGGTGTACGCCCCCAATATTTGCATATGCCAGCCCATGTTCCCAACATCATGATCCATGATATCATGATATTTTTAGTGATATTTGTAAATTGTCTTTCTAAATGTTTCGTTAGCATGTTGCTAATAAACTGTTAAATGTGGTTAAAGTTAACATCGTTTCTTACTGTATTCACGGAGATGAGAGCGTCGCTATTTTCATTATTAAACACTTGCAGTCTGTATAATTCATAAACACAACTTCATTCTTTATAAATCTCTCCTACAGTGTAGCATTAGCCGTTAGCCACAGAGCATAGCCTCAAATTCATTCAGAATCAAATGTAATCAATATAACAGTATACAATACTCACATAATCCGACGCATGCATGACGAACACTTTGTATAGATCCATTTTAGGGTTATATTAGCTGTGTAAACTTTGTTTATGCACTGTTCAATGCAAGTGTGAGCTCCAGGGGCGTGGAGCACGAGAATTAAAGGGCCAATAGCCCTGAATCGGCTCATTTATAATGATGCCCCAAAATAGGCAGTTAAAAAAATGAATTAAAAAAAATCTATGGGGTTTTTTGAGCTGAAACTTCACAGACACATTCAGGGGACACCTTAGACTTATATTACATCTTTTTAAAAAAAGTTCTAGGGCACCTTCAATTTCTTTTCGACTGAAGAAAGAAGGACATGGACATCTTGGATGACATGAGGGTGAGTAAATTATCAGGAAAATTTTATTTGAAAGTGAACTAATCCTTTAAAGGGATCGTTCAACCCAAAAATGAAAATTCTGTCATCATTTACTCCCCCTCAAGTTGTTCCAAACCTGTATAAATTTCTTTGTTCTGCTGTACACAAAGGAAGATATTTGGAAGAATGTTTGTAACCAAGCAGATCTCACAAACTATTGAATTGTAGTGCATATATAACACATAATCCTTTATAGCCACAATCTCTTCTAACTTATTGCCTCGGGACATTTCTGGTATTGTATTCAAGCCTTATTTTAGTTGGGTTCACAACTGTTTCTGTTGCTGGATTTAAGAGAACAATGTTATCTAGAACACCCAGAACATATTCCCTGTGGTCACCGTGCAAAGATAGCGACTGAAATATGGTTTGAAGAGATAACCTACCATATTTCTGGAAAACAGAGTCTAGAAATGATAAACAATTACACTCTGATGAAACATTTTTGTGATGTTCTATTCAGCTACTACCCTGACCTTCTCTTGTCTGCTTACATTTTTCAGTCTGATTGTGTTTTTCTCTCTCATTCTCTGAAAGTCAATAGAGCTTTATTGGAATGACTGTATAAAGGGCTGAAATATTGCCAAAGCTTTGAAGTGCTTACAGGTGCAATAAATAAAACAAATCTCTTTCAAAATCATTACATTTTTTTCATCATATTCCAATATGATAAAGTTGTTGGACAACATTTTGAAAGTATGTGTTGTGTTTGTCTTTGATTTTTTTTTTTTTTTTTTTTATAAAAAAATGCAAACCACGTTTTCATTCTCAACTGTCCTAGAGCGCCCACAGACAATACTTTCTTTAGTTCTGCATTTTCATCAGTGAATATGTGGTCATTATGTTATTAAAAGAGAGCATTCAAATTTAAAGATGGATACAGAATGTGATATGGATTTCATTCATGATGACACAATTATCAGAAAAAGAATTCAAATGGAAACACAGACGGTTTCTATTCATATTACGTAATAACAAGCTTATCTCCAATCACCCATAGTAAAAGACATTTTAAACTCTTTTCCCATTTTCTCCACAGCACACTGTGTGTTGTTGCATTGTGTAAAGTGTGAATCTGTCAGAAAAGGCGCTTGAAGGTGAACTAGATGCTATTGATTTTCTAAATACACTGTTTTTCACATCTCTGTCAGGAATGTGCAAGAACAGCAGATAATAGCTACTGAAATAACCCTCTCCATACCTATAAAGAAAAAATAAATAAATGGCTTCTTTCATGATTCACAATACAATACACAAAATAAATCCATCTCACATTGAATTAAAACAAATACTTCAATAACGTAATGGACCGATTTGTGTTTGCTTTGGCACAAACATACTTTTTTGTAACTGTGGCGACCAGGGCGGGCGAGAGCCGTGAGGGAACGGCGCGAGGCCGGTGACGCAAGTGATAACAAGCATCACCTGGGAGGCGCACCGGCCTTGAGTCTCTCACGGAGGAGCTCCGGGAGCATAAAAGGAGGAGCGACGACCGTGGAGGACGAGAGAGGACCAGGCCTGGACTTTATGTTATGTTTTATTATGTTTGTGTGGCCGGCAGACGTCCGCGAGGGTCTGCCGGCATTATTTTTGTTTTGTTCTTTGTTTATTTTACATTAAAGTTTGTTTGAACGTTCGCCGGTTCCCGCCTCCTTCTTCCCACATCTACGAACTGTTACAGTAACCCTCATGTCCTGTTTTGAGGTCCCAAAGCACCCTATGTTTTATTTTATTTTTTATAAAATACTTTTATTTTACCCTATAAAGTCTTTAATCGTTTTCCTCTGACTTAATCAAAGCCCTTAAAGGATTAGTTGACTTTAAAATGAAAATTACCCCAAGATTTACTCACCCTCAAGCCATCCTAGGTGTAAATGACTTTCTTCTTTCTGATGAACACAATCCGAGTTATATTAATAAATATCCTGACGCATCCAAGCTTTATAATGGCAGTGAACGGGAAACAATGAGTATGAAGCTCAAGAAAGTGCATCCATCCATCATAAATGTACTCCACACGGCTCCAGGGGGTTAATAAAGGCCTTCTGAAGCGAAGTGATGTGTTTGTGTAAGAAAAATATCCATATTTAACAAGTTATAAAATAAAATATCTAGCTCCCACCAGACTGCCTTCCGTATTCAACTTAGAAAGAAAGTGCAATGCCTCTCGCCATTCAAAATGCTTACGCTACGTATTACGGCTTCCATATTCAACTTACAAAAACGTACTCTTTTTTTTCGTATGTTGAATTCGGAAGGCGGTCTGGCAGAAGCCAGATATTTTACTTTATAACTTGTTAAAGGGTTAGTTCACCCAAAAATGAAAATTCTGTCATTTATTACTCACCCTCAGCTTCAGGAAGATTCGGAGCATAAATGAATCAGCGTACCGAATCATGATTCGGATTGCGCGTCAAACCACCAAAATGCTGAAATCACGTGACTTTGGCGCTCCGAACTGATTCATAACGCTCCAAAGCTTCCTGAAGCAGTGTTTTGAAATCGGCCATCACTAAATAAGTCGTTATTTTGTTTTTTTTGGCGCACCAAAAATATTCTTGTCGCTTTATAATATTAATATTGAACCACTGTACTCACATGAACTGATTTAAATATGTTTTTAGTACCTTTATGGATCTTGAGAGAGGAAATGTCATTGCTCCCATGCAGGCCTCACGGAGCCATCGGATTTCAACTAAAATATCTTAATTTGTGTTCCGAAGATTAATGAAGGTCTTACGGGTGTGGAACGGCATGAGCGTGAGTAATAAATGATAGAATTATAATGTTTGGGTGAATTAACCCTTTAAATATGGATATTTTTCTTACACTTTCTCACTTCAGAAGGCCTTTATTAAAGGTGCTAAAGAGGATCTTTTCGTCGACTGAGAATCCAAAGACTGTTACAGCTCATTTGAAGGGAATGCCTCCCAGAACCTGTGCACGAGTATTGGAACACGAGTGATTACCACCGGCATTCGCTGTGTCATGTTAGTGGATTCATTATGTCGGACTCACCGCAGGTAACTCATAATCTGCAGTTGTTACTCCTGTCTCCTGACAAAATCATTGCATGCGGCGCCTGTGGAGTGTGGAAAGTTACTGGAGCGCGCAGCCGCGCACGTCTCTCACAATGAACGTCACAGCAGTGATTGACAAGCCAGAGGGCCAATCTATTTGTATTTTTTTCTGTAGTGAGATTGATAATTCTAAAAGTTGATAAGTCAAATTTCTGAAAAGTGCATGCTTAATTTGATATAACAGACTGTGAAGAGCTTCAGTAATATCTGTCTTAAAGTATATTTTTACGCGTTTTTTTTACGTGATCAACGCGTAAGCGATTGGCTGATGTTTTTAAGGCCCTACCTCGTGCACAGATGATGTATATTAATATTATTCCTTTCAGTGCACCTAATAAATAGTCTTTTATCAGTTAGTAAAGACAGTTTCAAGTAATATTGCAAAAATGTATAAAACAAAACATCCTCTTTAGCACCTTTAACCCTCCGGAGCTGTGTGGAGTATATGATGGATGGATGCACTTTCTTGAGCTTCATACTCATTGGTCCCGTTCACTGCCATTATAAAGCTTGGATGCGTCAGGATATTTATTAATATAACTCAGATTGTGTTCATCAGAAAGTAGAAAGTCATATACAGCTAGGATGGCTTGAGGGTGAGTAAAGCTTGGGGTAATTTTCATTTTAAAGGAACACTCCACTTTTTTTGAAAATAGGCTAAATTTCCAACTCCCCTAGAGTTAAACAGTTGAGTTTTACCGTTTTCGAATCCATTCAGCCGATCTCCGGTTCTGGCGGTACCACTTTTAGCATAGCTTAGCATAGTTCATTGAATCTGATTAGACCGTTAGCATCGCGCTTAAAAATGACCAAAGAGTTTTGATATTTTTCCTATTTAAAACTTGACTCTTCTGTAGTTTTAAATAGGAAAAATATCAAAACTCTTTGGTCATTTTTAAGCGCCATGCTAACGGTCTAATCAGATTCAATGAACTATGCTAAGCTATGCTAAAAGTGGTACCGCCAGAACCGGAGATCGGCTGAATGGATTCGAATACGGTAAAACTCAACTGTTTAACTCTAGGGGAGTTGGAAAATTAGCCTATTTTCAAAAAAAGTGGAGTGTTCCTTTAAAGTCAACTGATATACTTTAAGACAGATATTACTGAAGCTCTTCACAGTCTGTTATATCAAATTAAGCATGCACTTTTCAGAAATTTGACTTATCAACTTTAAGAATTATCAATTTGACTACAGAAAAAAATAAAAATAAATGAAAATAAAATAAATAAATAAAACTGTACACATTTATTTCTGTATTTATTGCATTTATTTATGTTTTATGGGGTCTCTGAGACCCAAAACATTAGTAATGTAGCATTTTTCATGCAGGATATTTGAAGCATGTTATCAAGTTGACATTTTGTTCATAATCAGTTCTCATTAGATTAGAAAAAGCCAAAAAGAATCAACCTGATGCTTAAATGTTAAGTATGCATTTGAGCTATTAAATTGCTTTGGGGTTAGCATTTCCATTTTGGTAAAAAAGCAATCTTTGAATGACAAAAGTCAACATAAAAATTAATTTACCATTTCCTTCTAATATACTGATATTGAATAAAGCAAAATCATGTCGCTGCGTCTACATTTACACTTATTCATTTAGCAGATGCTTTTATGCAAAGCGACAAATTAGGAATACAACAAGTGATTCAGAGGCGGTAAACAAGAGAAGTGCTTGTACTACAAAGTTTCAGACATGGTACAGAACAGTACAAGCTAGAACAGGGAGGAATTAAGGAAAAGTGAAAGCATAATAACTTGTATCAATGTATCATCAACAATCATGTCAGATTTCAATATATCAAGTCACTATACTGAATTCTCATTAATTCATAGCAGTCACAGAAATACATTGCAGGCAAATAACGGCTGTGCTTGAGGATTCTATGATCTTTGCTTAAAATTAGCCTTATGTCTGTGATCTCCATGATATCCCCTCTAGGTAATCTTATCATCCATATATCTCTTCATATTGGCCACAGTTATCTTCCTTCACTGTGATCTTCAGTGAGAACGTGTTTTCTGCAGAGCCATATGAGAGCACTATTCTCTGATTGTCCCTGAGTCTGCAAGCTCTTAGGGTGTTGTTTAGACTATAATTGTAGCTCTCCAGCTTTCAGCATGGATTCTGTAATGGGGCTCCACCATAATATGTCAACTAGGCTGGAACAGAATCATTGTATCACACAAAAAACAGCCTATTGTTAATCAACTTGGCCATGGGGGAAGGTCACTATACATTATTCCCTGCGCTGCCTTTTCTTTACAGCATGAAGTATTATAGCCACAGCCCAGGCGGAAATCCTCTCGAGCGAAGGATGTGTAATCGATGCTAGCTTTAGAGGTTGTGGAAGTGTAATGAAGAATGGAGAACAATTTCCAGATTACTGAAATGATTTTCTGATATGCTTGTACTTATTTCATTAGTATTCCTCTCATGCTTTAGAGTGCTGTTGTTTGTGCTTATCATTGTGGGTAGCTGCCTTTGGTTGTTCTGAAGCAAAAATGAACCACAACAAAGTTTTCGAAACCCTCAAAAAGACATCATTCTCATGGCCTTTTATCGCATGGATAATGGATACGTGGTCTGCCTCTCTAAAATTACCCTGAGTATGAATGACACTTCTTCACGATTTTTCTTTGTTTGTATTTTCCACCCCTGCATTTTTGTTAGCAGCTGATTTCTCAAAGGATGCATTCAAGAAACAACTACTAAGGGTTTTTACTATGACACTTGCTTTTTCTGAAGAAGAAAGGCAGTCTTGAAAATGGAGCGAGGGCTTTTGTAACTGGTCTA
The DNA here is from genome assembly GCF_024489055.1 of Chanodichthys erythropterus. Lineage (NCBI taxonomy): Eukaryota > Metazoa > Chordata > Actinopteri > Cypriniformes > Xenocyprididae > Chanodichthys > Chanodichthys erythropterus. The sequence goes on from NC_090239.1 coordinate 15,717,711, forward strand.
ACCAAAGGGAGTGAATATGGTCATTAGAGCTGAGAGAGAAGCAGGAGGGCCGTGATCGCAGTTCTGATTAGCTCTGCTGCTTCATGTTTCCTACGTGACCTGGTCTTAGTCGAGCCCCACAGTGTGAAATGCAGTACAGGCTCTGCTGAAAATAGCTGCAGCTGGACTCAATCAAGTCCTGTAGCTCCAAAGAGCAGGGCCAGTCCCTTGTACCATTATAAAATAAGAGAATAATAACAGATTTGACTAATAATGTTATTTTATGCTCTTGCTGTATCTGCTATATGCTATATCCATCTTCACTCTTGTAAAAATATAGTGGAGCCCTACTGATCAATTCAGAGACACATTCTCACAGGTGAACTATTTTACGTGGTGGCAATGCTGTATGTATATGTATGTACACAAAGCCTAAACATAACCGTCCGTCACTGGGGCATAAGGAGATTTTACAAAAACATACAAATGAATTCAGACAAATTAGCCACAAATTCACCTAAATGTAAATAGTTACGAGTTGCTGTGAGATTGTGTTGCAACAAATATTTGATAGAGGTATAACATGGCAGTTTGAAGAATATACTAGTACACTGTAAAAAAAGAATTGTTGGTTTAACTTAAAAAAGTAAGTTACCTGGATGCCTTGAAATTTTGAGTTCATTGAAATAAAAAATTTGAGTTAATACAATGTAGGTGATTGGTTTAATCAACAGAAACTCAAAATATTATGTTACTTATGTTATTATTATGTTATGCTGAACTACATTAATTATCTACACAGGAAAATCTCCAGAGTTAAATCAACTCTGTGCAGAGTAGATATGGTCCCTCTCTAAATAGTGTTAAAATAACACTAAAGCAGAGTTAAAGTTAATTAGATAATTAAGCAATTAATTAAGTGATGATTGTGCATTAGTGATGAACACCTGCTGTTAACAAGCAGAATCACTGAAGAAAAGAAAAACACAAGAACTACAACATGTGACTTCAGTCACAGCCTTACTAATTTCTTAATTATCTCATTAACTTTAACTCTGCTTCAGTGTTACTTAAACACTATTTAGAGAGGGACCATATGTACTCTGAGCAGAGTTGATTTAACTCTGGGGATTTTACTGTGTAAGTTGATTTGACAAGTGTCGCTGTCAGTGTCAACATGATGGCCAATCAGACCAAAGAAGGCGGTTCCTACTGTACACTGAAGACAAGTGTGAATTTATATGCAACGCTTTTAGTTTTTACAGTGATAGAGTGCGTGTGTGGTAAGATATAATAGCTAATCATTTGATATTTGAAAACTGTTTTTCAATGGATATGTTTAACAACACAAAGTAACATGCAAACTACTTATGGGATTTCTCCATTTTGAATTGAAAATATGCTATCATTTAAACGTCATTCATAACTGAATTTGACGAGAGACTTTTTTTTACATTTTTAACATATTAGACATAAAAACAAGTGTGAATTTGTGCATATTTTTAAATAAAATATTATTTGCAAAGAGTTTAAATGGACTACTTCACAACTATAGGCCATAATTAGCATCTTTTAGCATTCTTATTTCTTTATTCCCTTAACTCCCTTTTTAACCTTTAATTATTTAGTTTATTTAAATAAAAAAAAAAAAAACTTTTGTTCCCCCCTAATGTTCAAGACATTTTTACAGCCTTGGTGTACAGTAGAGGGCGCAGCTCAAACAAACCTTCCAGCTGTGCTGCCATTCTGCAATTAACATAATTCATTATCAAAGGTTTGCAAAGTATTCTGATTTTGCATATCACAGATTTTATTTCGAGGAACACTGAATCTTTTTTGTGTGTGTGTGTGCTAAGCGATTAGTAAACGCATGCTAAGATTTAGTCCAGAACTACAATAACGATCATGTTTACACACAATGCCTCCGCACTTATAATTTTTTTCAACATTGGGACAAACTGTCAGTCAATAAATGGGAAAACAAAGTAACTTGCGTTACTTATTTGAAAAAGTGATACTTTGTTGTAAATTTTAAAGTTAATGCATTACTTTACAAGTTACTTGGAAAAGTAATCTGATTACTTAACTCAAGTTACTTGTAACACATTACCCCCAACACTGGTTTTAGCTTGTTGCTTGTTTCAAGACCTTGACGCATATTTAAGCAACTTCATATGAGCAAGAGTGCTGATATTCAATAACAGTGCATGCTTTTATACAACAGTTCTATAAGCAAGACGTTAAAATTGAAGTGTTAATCTTATATTTTAGTCACAATAGTGCCTGTTACTTTGTCTATTTTTGATTTACTAGCTAAAATAGATAAAAAAGAAAACAACTAGGCCACGAAAGATCCATCTGTTGTATCCTTCCTATTGAAATGAAGGACGCATTTTGAGGCTGCATCTGAAAGAGCCATTGGCTGCATCCGAAAACCTAGGCAGCTGACTTGTTGCCTTGCTGCCCTAGGCAATGACTTAAGGCAGTGTTTGTGCATGAAGGCACCTCACCAAAATGATATCAGACAGACTTCTGAGGCAGCAAAACAGTTTAATGATCTACTGCAAAATAGCGCAAGCTTTAGTGAGAACTAAACAAATATTTAATTACTACAGTAGTAATTTCTCGCTAGAAAAAGTGGAAAATGTTAGTCAAAAAACGTACATTTACACACAAACTGACCAGAAAACGCAACTTTCAGATACCATCTTTATTTTTCTAGCTCAACTGTCAAAGGACGGAAAGCACAGGATTGTGGGATATCAAAGGCAGCGAAGGACACACCTATGTCTTCAAAAATCAATCAGAGGAAGTTATACTCAGAAAACAGGAAGTGAAGCTAACACTGGATTTGGACGTGCCTTGATGCCTTCCTACCTTGAAATGTGTCCTCCACAGGTAGCATTTTCGGATGCAGCCAGTGAATTGGGACAGCCTTCGTCACGCCGCCATGACGCAATTGGCCTTTGAATGCAACCTTGGAAGGATGCAGCCTCTGAATTAGGACACAGAACAACAGTCCGATCAATCAGATTTATAAATTTCAATGTTTGTATTTATTTATAAATGTTCAATGAAGAATATTTTCCAAACAGATTGGTTACAAACTTGGTTACAAACATTCTTCCAAATGTCTTCCTTTTGTGCACAGCAGAAGAACGAAATTTATACAGGTCTGGAACAACTTGAGGTGGAGTAAATGATGACAAAATTTTCATTTTTGGGTGAACAATACCTTTAAGGGTAGGGATATTAGGACAAAATTTTCAGACGTTGTTCCAGGATCAACAAAATATGTTGACCCATGAACGCTTCTAACTCTGCAAAATCAGGACATGAGGTAAAGACACTCATGTCGCCACCTACTGGTGTAACAATGTAACCTGAGTTACTCCACATCATTACAATTTTTAATTGCTTTGGTGCAATTTTCACAAGCAATTGGTACATTTTCAAAACTCTTAGTACTAATATCACAACAGATCTTCAAAAGTGCACTTTTTTCAAACATTTCAGCATATTTTCAATTGTGTTAGTATGCTTTTCACATCACAAAATAAGTGTTTCATCTATAAAATTACAATTGGCAGTAAACTCTCTCCTCTCACAAAAACTCACGGCTATTTTTATAACTTCATCATGCCCGTATAACTGTAATTATTTCAGCAACGAGGGTGATTTGATACATGTATCTTGCATTGTTTGCTATTGAATGAACTGATTGTTAAAAGTACTAAACTGAAAGAAGAACATACTGTTAACACAACATTAAACCAAATTAATCGTGATTAAACCAAATGTTCTCATTACATATCACAATGATCTTGTGTTTTGAAACAGTGATTATGTAGAATGAATATAAGTACAACTAGAATGAAAGCATAAGATCAGATCTAGCTGTGTGATCAGTTTGGAGTCGTGTACTAAGAGTTTTGAAAATGCACACCTTACTTGTGAAAATAGTACCAAAGCAAATAAAAAAAAACTGTAAAAGCAAGAGTAGTATCTCACCTCATATATTTCCAAATTTGACTCGTCCCCCCCAGGGTGTCTTTGATGTGGGAAGACTCTATCTTACAGCAGTAGTGCCAGACCTTTGATAGATGCTCAGTGTATCCTTCAGGCAGAAGGAACGGATTCATGACAGTTTGATGCAATATTATGGTTTAAATTGATGTTGTCATGTGGAACATCTCAGCATTCATCAGATCTCGAGCAGAAAAATACACACACTGTCCTGGTAAAATGTAGGATGTCTGCTGTGAGCGGATTCATCTTCCTGACTTAATACCTTTGCTCAATAAAGCAATCTGAGGCAACTAATCACTAATAAAATGGCCACTTAGATTTGTGACAAAAATCAATAACCCACCGTATGCTCTGGTACAACTTGAATTGCTAACATTAAATATAACTTTCTCAGTTTTAGCCAAGCCTGAAAAGTCATGTTCTCCAAGCATCAGACATCCAGATAAACCAAAGAATTATTTATATTGACGCAAGGCAACACAAGAGTCATTTCCCTTACTTTGAAACAGGGCCTGCAGAAAATGATTAAAGTGTAATAGAAAGTGAGTTCAGTCAACCAGATTACTAGAATCCAGAGCACTGGAAAGACTAAATGGTCCAGTAATGGCCCATGAACCCACAAGCGGGCCAGCCGCTCCGACAAAATTAACTCCGCCAGTGGGGATTTTGACACACATCGCACGGCAGAAACACTCTCCTAAAAATCACCTAAGCTATGTATGATGATGACACAAATACTGTGATAATTATTGCATAGGTCAGTCATAATTTGACTCTAATTTCACCCTAATCTCTAAGGAGGAAATTATTGGGTAAATTATAAAATATTTACAACTGTTCTAGTTAAAAGAAAGGAAAGGCAAGGCAAATATTTACACTCCTCTTATAGCTTCTCTAGCAACCTGGCAGGTCACACAGCATACTGTCATTTCCTTCCCTTAGTTGATTGAAACATAGTATTTCTTTCTTCTCCCAGGATGTGAACAATGTTCTCAGGCTAAACTTAATGCCCTCAATAAAATATAACTTCATATTTCAGAATGAAATTAAAAATTCATGTCCATTCCTTCATAAGAACTGTCAAATGTGTCGAGCTGCTCTAATATTAAAATGGCTCTTGTTTCTTTCTCATTCCCACAGCTGTAGGGGAACTTCTCAAACGTGGCTCCCCAAAATGCTCATCAGTCAAGCTCAAGCTGATATATTAATGCAGACTCCTGTGGATTTGATTCAGCATAACAAGTAGTTATAGGCCTATATCATAGCACTCACCCAATTTGGCATTCAATTCTGAGCTTTACATAACACAAAGAAATATATTACAGGCCTACAGTCAGATGATACTTGTCTCGTTCCTACTGTTTGTCTTTCTCTTGCCATATACATCTCATTCTCATCAATATCCATGAGAGTGAAAATTATAGCCTTGCACTCGACGACTGCCCTGAGAGAAATGCATTGATAAACAGATAGAGCTGCTTCATCTCTTGTTTAAAGGGTAAGTGGCACTTAGACAGGCAATGCAAAAGCATTAATGCGAAATTCTCCCTCCCACCTTCAAATTCTCCACAGTCGTCGTGTCCTCTGAGAACTCAACAAGTTTCAGAAAACAAAAGATGCAACATAAAACTGAAGAGGAGGGGGGGAAATAAAACAAACTCAGGGAAAAATGAGAGTCAACGACAGACGTATGAAGAGGGTTGAGATTAATAGAGGTAAGGATTCGTGTAGCTATTCGAGATTAGTTTGGCCTGACATCGGACTACTAGCCCGCAGGCGACCAATTACATTCCACATTGCTGGAAAGGCAATGTTTCACGGAGCCATACATTATTTATTAATCCTAATACTCAATGCACCTTTTTCGTGTGAGCCACAGCACTGCATTTCTTTCTTTTGCTACCCTTTAGTGCTGTTGAGTCACTCGGAATTCTCTTTTACAACAGAATATTCTATCAAGTTCTCAAAATTGGTGTCATTGAGTATTTTAATTCCGTGCTGTGATTCATAATTTATGATCTTCCGATATTAAACTGTTAATTCACAGTGAATATGAATTCTTTATCGGAGTGCTTCGACAGTGGAAAATATTTCAGTCTGTTTTAACAAAATATTCTGATTCACTGACAGACTTGTTTTGGGTCGTTGGTGTAGCTAATCTGGAACTGGGTATTACCTACAATAAATCATTTGCGCCATCTATTGGCTGCTATTGGAACTGCTTTGAGTTTGTGCGTAATTTGGGCGATTATGGACAGGTCTTAAAATGATTTAATATACACTGGCGGTTAAAAGTGTGGAATAATTAAGATAATGTTTTTGAACAACGTCTCTTATGTTCATCAAGGTTGTATTTATTTGATCAAAAATACAGTAAAACCGTAATATAGTGAAATAGGCTATTATTACAATTTAAAATAACTGTTTTCTATTTTAATATATTTTAGACTGTAATATATTCATGTGATGGCAAAGCTGAATTTTCAGCACTCATTAAAAAGAATCCTAAACCAAACATAGAACATTTTCTACAAAAAATTAAGCAGAAAAAAATGTTATCAACATTGATGATAATAATAACACCCATTGTTAATAATTGGGCAGTAATAATTGATAATAACTGAGAACCAAATCAGCATGTATATAATGATTTCTGAAGACTGGAGTACTGATGCTGAAAATTCAGCTTTGTCATCACAGGTATAAATTACATTTTAAAATATATTAAAATAGAAAACAGTTGTAATAATATTTCACAGTATTACTGTTTACTGTATTTTGATCAAATAAATTCAACCTTGGGTAGCAGAAGAGACTTTTAATTTATTAAATTATTAAATTAAGCTTTTAAGCACAAGCAAATATTTTTATTTAAAAAAAAAACTAACAATCTTTATAGCAAAGTTATAACTTTATTATTGACAATATAGTATGCTTTTGAATTCACTAATATAGTTAGGGTTATCACACATTATTTAGATTTTGCTTAGTAAAATTGTGTACTTTTACAACTTGTTTTGTCTTGTTTTAATTGCTTGTGTACCTATTTTACAGAATCGTGAATCATTACTTGCACAAGAACAAAGCTAGGACAAAAATAAATATAAAATATCTAGAGGTTTGGAAGCAGATGGAACAGTGATTAGGAAGCATATATTTATCAAGAAGCTCATATTCACAGACAAACTAATTAGGCATAATTAATGTTGAATGCTACAGCAGGGGTTTTCAATCTTTTAGATGCTAAGGACCCAAAATATGATCATCCCCATCCTAAAATGTAAAATGCATGTAGTTTCTTGTATGAAGACCCAATTTATACTGTGAAAAATATAATAATATTATAAATATGTTATAAATATTATTTAGAAAATATTTAGTTTCTAAGTTACATTATTCTACTCATTAGTAGACTGGGTACAGTTGGAACACTTTTTGCTTATTACATTACCACACAAAAACTAGTATTTAAAAACAAGTAATTTATATAAATAGTTCATGTTTTCCACAGTTAGTTCATGAAGACAAAAAGTACTTTTGTTCCAATTGTATGTCAGGTATAGTTGAATTGCTTAACTTTAATGCTAAGTATAGCTTAACCAACTAAAAAAAAAAAAAAAAAAAAAAAAAGATTGAAGATTTTCATTTTATTCCTGTTCTTAATTGTTAATTTGCTGTTTAATAGCAGAATGTCTAAGAGGTAAATAGCCCTGTTCATACCTAAGTAAGAGTAAGTTGATTAATGAGTAAATACGCAGAGAATACAATCAACAGAACAAATAACAGGTGCGAGACTAATTAGAAACTATAACAAATAAAAGAACTAGAACTCAGGCAAAACAGCGACAGGAAACAGGACATGATTGTGACATGGTTTTTAATTGCTAATTTAAAATGGTTGTTAAACGTTTTAGAGATGAACAATTCCTAATATGAACTCTTAATCTTAAATGAATAAATTGGGATGTTGATGCACTTGTAACCACCATCATTTCATCCCATAGGCCTTGACAGCATCTGAAACAATGGAATTCTACAGACACAGTTGATAATTGTATCCCGCTGCACATTTCTCTAAATTACACAATAACAATAAAGTGACCCAAGTTATGAAGTGTCAGTTTTTAGAGGACAGGCTAAAAATCATAAACATCAAAGTTCACTTTTCAATGTAAAAAATAATTTTCATGATTTGTTGTCATAACATTTCTACCTTTGTCAAATCATCTTAGATAATTAATGTAGTTCAGATAACATAATATTCTGAGTTTTTGTTCATTAACCCAATTGCCTTCGTTGTATTAAATCAAATTTATATTTTCAATAAACTCAAAATTTTAATGCAACCAGGTAACTTACTTTTTTAAGTTAAACCAACAATTCTTTTTTACAGTGCAGTTAACTGAAAATAAAATAAACTTTAACTAATTAACTTGAATAAACTATTACAATATATATTTTTTTTTTTTATTTTAAACTTTAAACATATTTTTAATCAATAAAAACGATATAACTAATAAAAATGACAAAACACAACAAAATTACAAACATTTTAAATATATATAACATATTATATTATTATTTTATATATTATAATCTGAGAAAGTTTATATATATATATATATATATATATATATATATATATATATATATATATATATATATATATATATATATATATATATATAAATAAAACCTTTGACAGATTATAATATATAAAACTATGACAGAAATTACAAAAACATAAAATTACATTAATACAAATATTATTTAAAATATAATTAAAAATATAAAATCACAAACGTCAAAGTTCACTTTTCAGGTCTTAAAAGTACAAGAAGCTATTCGGTGTTGAAGGGATGTGAAACACGTACACTCTAAAAAATAAAACATTGGTCCAACAACAACAACAACAACAACAACAAAAAATATGTTAACGTTTTCCACTAGAATTTTCAACTTAAGCCAATTGGTAGAATTACATTAATTCAAAGCAATATTTTCAGTTGATCCAACATAATGTTTTAAGTAAGGTGAAGACGTTTTTTTTTGCCACAATAAAAACACATTTTTAAATAACTTGAACTTAATAATTGTCAACATGAATGCAACTATTTAAATTGATCCAACATAATGTTTTAAGTAAGGTGAAGAGCTTTTTGAACACAATAAAACTTACCAAGCACCACTTGTCACCATGATGGTAAATCTCCAAAAACCCACATTAACAGAAACTCTTCTAAATTAGCATAACAAAACACTAATTACTGCTAAATCTCCCTTACCATTAATCTTGTGCAAAAAACATTATATAACACTTAATTTTAGCATTTACTCTCCCCTTCAAGTGCCATGGGCAAAGCATGATGGGAAATATAAATCCCAGCCCAGTTTCACTTAATTTAAGTGAGTCTAAATTAAAAGAAGTGTTCATACAACTCAAAACAATGAAACACGTTTACACGTCATCAGATTGTATTTTACATTAACAGAACTTACATTTTTGATTAACTGAAAATGTTAAACTATGACATAGTATATCGAATCAATAGGCATAATTTCTGTGTCATCCAAGCTCAATAAAATAACAATTACAAGTAAAAAGTCTAACAGCATTTCAGAACTTGATTTTTTATTTCACAACAATATATATATTTAAGTAATGACTAGAGGTCCCCTGAAGTTTTTAGAGTGTACCCCAAAGAGTAGACTTTGTTTGATATATTCAGATAAGAGAACATAAGAAAACACTGTATGTGGAACAAAAATCATGGTTCAGGTGTGATAGGCTAATTGTGATGGATTTGGTGCTTAGATATCTGTATTCATGTCTTGTTGAATATGTTGCTAATATTAGGTAGGCTATTTGCTTAGAATTATTTTATAGCTAAATAGGCTAGTAATTGTTCAGAATGAGAATGTATATATGTTTTTGTGCTTGTGTGTATTGTCAATAATGACACTGCAAAAATGATTGTAGGCTCAACTTTTTAATGCAACACAAAAGTTATATTTCCATGTGTAGATTATGCCTAAAATGCCACATAATCAATTCTTCTCACAGAGTTTAGCAATCATACACAATCTATAATCATAAAACAGACCAAGCCACCCTGAAAGACCAGTAATGACAGTAAAAGTTTGATAAAGCAATAAATAGTTTACTCAGTAAACAGAATTCTCAATATTAGATGTTGGTTTGTTGAGCTCCAGAGATCCCTTGCGAGATTTGAACCTACAGTCTTTTTAATGAACAACACTACACCTGAGAGGAAGTTTAACATTTAGAATACAGACTCTTTTTTTGAATGCATTTATTCAGGAAACATGACACTCCTAGACTGTCAGATCTGCTAGAAGGAGCTCATTCACTGTCAGACTCGTCTTGTGTCTGTACGGCGTCTCGTAGGGCAGCATACTCTGACATGTTAGGCAATCCTGATACTACACAACAACTCAGAGCACTGCGGTAAATGGTCATTTCATTTGCATCAAACCTGTGCAGAAAACAGATGCAGTGAATGCAATGAAATATAGCCTACATAATACTTATAGACTTATAGATATCTAATGCAGTCTGAAATGATCTGTGAGATTTAGTGTTTGTGGAAGTTACCATTCATCTGTCTTCTCATCGTAGGACTCTACATCACAGGTGGTGCCAATTCCATTAAAGCCTCCGACAGCAAACAACTGACCATTAACTACCTGGATTTTGAGGAAGGTAAAAGAAAAATAAATCATGTTTAACTTTACATGAATAAATCTTAGTAAGATGCAACACTTCAATTAAACAGGGTTGAATTTTTTGACTGTTGGAATTAGGTAGATGTTTTCTTAGTCAAACACGTTGATCTTTGAAGATTGCTACAATTTTATGGTGCAGTTAATATGGGATCAGATTTTTTTCCACCATATTCATTATCATAAAATCATTATTGTCATTTCACCAGATGCAGATTTTAATTGTCCACACCTCACCTCAATGCCAAAGTTGCTGCGTGGGTTGTACATTGCTGCAACGTCATGCCAGGTGTCAGTCAGCGGGTTGTAGGCCTCCACACTCCGCAAACGACTGGCACCATCATAACCACCGACCTTTAAATAAATTTAAATAAATAATATACATTTTTATGATGTATTCTGTGCATTTGTATGCACATCCATGCATGCTATTTACACATTTGCAACCTTTAAACTGTGATTGTTCCATATTTCTATTTGTGTCAGGGTTATTATAAACTAAATCCATAAAAAAACATTCACACTGTAAAAAATAATTTTCATGATTTGTTGTCATAACATTTTTTCCTTTGTCAAATCAACTTAGATAATTAATGTTGTTCAGATAACATAATATTCTGAGTTTCTGTTCATTAACCCAATTGTACGGAAGAGGATTAGGGCCAAGCAATAATAAAAAAAATAAAACCATCTCGAGATTAAAGTTGTTCAATTTTGAGAAAAAACTCGTTAAATTTCGAGAAAAAAGTAGAGATAAAATGTTTAAAATAAACTCGTTAAATTACGAGAGAAAAACTCGTTAAATTACGAGAAAAAAGTCGTTAAATTACAAGAACAAATTCGTTAAATTATAAATTTGTTCTCATAATTTAATGACTTTTTTCTCGTAATTGAATGACTTTATTTTCAACATTTTATCTCTACTTTTTTTTTCGAAATTTAATGACTTTTTTCTCATAATTTAATGAATTTGTTCTCATAATCTAACAACTTTATTCTCGTAATTTAACGATTTTTTTCTCGAAATGTAACAACATTAATCTCGAGATGGTTTTATTTTTTAAAATAAACTGTGGTGCAGTTTGAGGTGTCTTGGCAAAAGGGGAGATTGAAATATGTTTATCAGTTTGAAGTGCCCTAACAGGTAGCAGTCCTGTTGGATGAGGAAGATCCATTCTGATCTGCTCTGATGAATAGATCCATTTAGATCCAACTCTGATGGACGACAACAACAAAAAACTCCCTGAGACTTCCTAGCTCTTCCATCCAGATAGCAAAATTCTCTGTTTTTACTGTTATTTCTATTCCTTATGTTCTATTTTTATTATTCTTTTTTATGTAAAGCACTTTGAATTACCATTGTGTATGAAATGTGCTATACAAATAAAATTGCCTTGCCTTGCCTTTTATTATTGCTTGGCCCTAATCCTCTTCCGTACAATTGCCTTCGTTGTATTAAATCAAATTTTTATTTTCAATAAACTCAAAATTTTAATCCAACCAGGTAACTTACTTTTTTAAGTTAAACCAACAATTCTTTTTTTTACAGTGCAGTTAACTGAAAATAAAATAAACTTTAACTAATTAACTTAATTAATAAATTATTAAAATTTTAAAAAATATATTTATTTTAAACATATTTTTTATCAGTAAAATCAATATAACTAATAAAAATGACAAAAACAACAAAATTACAAACATTTTAAATATATATATATATATAAACTTTCACAGATTAGAATATATAAAACTATGACATAAATTACAAAAACATAAAATTACATTAATACAAATATTATTTAAAATATAATTAAAAATATAAAATAAAACTAATCAAAAACATTAAATATATATTAAAATATAAAAACTATAATAGTATGTCAATGATACATAACACTGATATGCATGTTTAATACTCACAGCATACACTAGATCTCCATAAGCGATCACACCGACACCACTGCGGCGGCTTCTCATGGGAGAGATGAGAGTCCACTGATTTGTTTCCGGGTTATAACTCTCAGCGGAAGAGAGACACTCGATCCCAGTAAAACCACCACAGATATAAACCTGACAAACACACACAAACATAACATACATGATGTTTGTGCACAATTATCACAGATTTTTCAGAAAAACACTCAGTATATTTTATATAATATTCCTATTATCATGCTCCTTCTGCTTTACGGGAATGAAGAGCCTCCAGCAGAAGAGTGTGGAGTCATGGGTGAGTGTTCTTACCCTGCCCTGCAGTGAGGTGGCGCTGGTGTCACTCCTCCGTTCATTCATGGGTGCTATCAGTGTCCACTGATTGGTGTTTGGATTATAACGCTCTGCTGTTTTAAGCCGCTGATGTCTATCAAAACCACCGATTGCATATATGAGCCCGTCCAGAACAGCCACACTAACATAGCATCGGCGTTCATGCATGGGGGCCACCTGCAACACATCAGATACTTTACATCGGTGTCCAAACACACATCAATAGACCATCACATTGGTTCTGTCCTATCAGTTGCAAAAAATTACAATGGTATTAACACAATTTTTTTAATAGTATATGGAGAACCATTATTCAGTAATATGGTCCATGACAATATCAAAGTAAAATCTGACACCATGACTGTACAATGGTACTTTTTTTGTAAAGGAAGCTGAATTAAAGTTACACCTTGACCTACAACATTACTCACCTCATGAAATGTGTGAGTGATGAGATTACATTTCCTCACGCTGTTGAAATACTCCACACCATCATAACCACCAACACAATAAACAAACTCCTCCAGGACCGCTGTACCATGATAGGCTCTGGGACGCTCATCGTCTTGAGTTATATTGACCCAGTGGTCTGCCTTCACATCATATGCCTCAATCTCATTGGTGGGATTGCCGCCGCTCCATCCTCCGATGGCCAATAGGATTGCTGAGGGCAGACGTGGGCGTGTCAGTTGATGTATGAGCTCTTGGTTGGTGGATTCATCCATGCTGAGGTCAAACATAGACTTCATTGCACTGATGATAACAGGCTTGCAGGCTTCATTCTCCATCACCAGTGGATTGTTCTTCACATTATTGATGAAGTAGTCTGATGGCATCAACCCCAGTCGAACCTGAAGCACAATGAAGGGAGAGTTTAGACTTTCAGAGCTGCTAGACTGCTGCAAGGCTGTTGCTAAGCAGTTCAAAGTTCAAAAATGAAAAATTATTTTCCAAAATTTCTTAAGATGTTAAGTCTTGTGTTCTGTAAAATGTAAGGATTAGTTCAGTTTAAAATGAAAATTATTCCAAGATTTACTCACCCTCAAGTCATCCTAGGTGTAAATGACTTTCTTCTTTCTGATGAACACAATCGGAGTTATGTTAATAAATATCCTGACGCGTCCAAGCTATAAGTTATAAAGTAAAATATCTAGCTTCCGCCAGACCACCTTCCGTATTCAACTTACTTTTTCGTAAATTGAATCCGGAAGGCGTAGGACGTAGCGTGAGGCGTTTTGAACTGCAAGAGGCATTAAACTTTCATAATACAGAAGGCGGTCTGGCGGAAACTAGATATTTTACTTCATAACTTGTTAAATATGGATATTTTTCTTACACAAACGCATCAATTCGCTTCAGAAAGCCTTTATTAAGCCATGTGGAGTATATTTATCATGGATGGATGCACTTTCTTGAGCTTCATAGTCATTGGTCCCATTCACTGCCATTAAGATTTGATGCATCAGGATATTTATTAATATAACTCCAATTAGAAAGAAAGAAAGTCATATACACCTAGGATGGCTTGAGCGTGAGTAAATCTTAAGGTGATGATACACGGGGCAACTTTTTGAGCAATGTTGCTGGGCAATGTTGCCGTCAACGGGCAACCTGATGAGACACAGGACAACTAATTATGGCAACAGACAGTTGGCAGCAACTAAGCAGAGAGGAGCAAATCTAATGCCAACTCAATAAATACTTTATTATAAACACTTGTTAGGCACTTTATTTTAACTTTTCAAATATTTTCTTCATTTTTATTAAAAATAAATGCCTTTCCGATCTGATTTGTGACAGGAAAAGGGAGAAGAGCGAGTTCGGCAAAAGGCGGATTCGAACCCGCGTCGATCGCATCAAAAGCTATTCAAATGTCAAACGCCCTGCAGCCTACGCTACAACAAACGTTGAAAAATCACGTCTTTTTAGTATTTAACTGAAATCATTCAATGGCTTAATTACAGCTTACACGCATTACTTTGGACAGTTGTTGGTATTTTAAGCAATATATGAGGTAAATTCGTAAAAAGATAAAAGTTCACACTCCTTTTCTCCACTTCACTGCCGCTGAGGGGCCGCCATCTTGTTTGATTTTTTTCTGAAATCTCCGAACCGGCCACGTGATCGGCTGCTAACATTCTGATTGGAGGATCTCAAAAAATTGCCCACGACCGATCTAACGTATCCAGATATATATTTGTTGCTCATTCTCAGTGGGAAAGTGCCCAAGCAAAATTGCCCGGCAACATTGCTCAAAAAAATGCCCCGTGTATCATCACCTTTAGGGTAATTTTCATTTTAAAGTGAACTAATCCTTTAATACAGTTTATGCTTAAAACAAGAAAAATATCTGTCAGAAAGACAGAAAAATAAACTTGTTTGCCCTTTGATTCAAGAATACTTGAATACCCATGCCAGGATTATTGTAGTTAAACTAAAACTAAAACCCTAAAATAAAATTAAAATAAACTTTAACTGAAATAAATGATTAAAAAAACTTAAACTAATTGTCAAGACACCATTTCTCATTTTCATTTAGTTGGATGTATACTAAAATAACTAAAACTGAAACTGAAATAAAATTAGATTACAAATTATAGACACATTTAAACCATACTAACACTTTAGCATGGGGAACAATTCACACTTTTAACTAGTTGCTTATTAGCTTGCATATTAGCTGTTTATTAGTACTTATAAAGCACATATTAATGCCTTATTCTGCTTGACCATATTCTACATCCTTAAATCCTACCCCATACCTAAACTTAAACACTACAACAACTACCTTACTAACTATTAATAAGCAGTAAATTAAGAGTTTATTGAGGCAAAAGTTGTAGTTAATAGAGAGTATGTGTTCCCCATACCAAGGTGATACCAAATTAATATAAATGACAAAACGACAAAACAAAATTGCTACAATTTTAACTAAAAATTATAGCAGAAAATGTATCTTGATTAAGAGTTATTTGAAATTTGTAATGTAAACAAGACAAAACTCTCTGATTTACCTTTGGCAGAAGCACGTCAATGGTTTGCTTCCTGTTTTCAGGTGCATAAATAATCCATTGGAGGACTGCTTCAAAAACCACCTTCTCCTGTTTAACGTTCAGCTCATCCTTTCCGATGATTTCTTCGAGTTGTTCCAGCGAGAGCTCCAGGAACTCCTCAGGTTCGAGCATAACCTCCTCAAAGTTCTGCAGGATGTAGTGCATTGCTTTATGGTGGAGCTTTGAGCAGGAAAAAAAGTCTTCTGTAAACCTGCAGATCCCAATGCAGTTCTCTGGGCATAAATTTTCCTCCAGGAAATGGCAGCAAGCATCAACAAGACCCCGTATCAAAAACTGATCAGCCGCCACCAAGACCTCTGTCACATATTCTTCTGTAATGTGTGCAGCTCCTGTGTAAGCAAACTGAATGATCTGAGACAGGGAGTCTTGGGACAATCCTGGAATTTCATAATATTGTTTTTCTGTGCTGCTCCAGTTGTTGGAGAAAAGAGCCCTGTGAACAAAATTCATTTCCATGCATTTATATATTTGGACTGCTTAGGCAATTTCAACAATATGATGCTGGCAGTGGAAATTATGTATGTAATTATAATTATTTCTTGGTAATTTGCACACAATTGCAGTTCAAATGCTTCTCCTCACCTAAAGTAAGGGCCTAAGGCAGACAAGATGATCTTGTGCGCTCGAAATTCTGCGCCATCTGCCCTGATGATCACGTCAGTGTGTTCGCCCTGGAAACGTGCCTCATCAAACAAATGAAACGCTGTTTCACTAATGTTAGTGTACTCCATGTTCTCTCTGATGTTGGTCTTTAAATGTATTTCGTCTTCTCACCTCAAAACTCTGATCAAAGTAATCTCAGGTTTGTGTCTTTGTGGCGACCCAATGCTCAGCAGAGTTCTAGAATGTCTTTGTGACATCATAGTTGCAGAGCTTGAATATCGGTTTGTGTTGGCTACATAATTATCATGGAGTTTGTTTTTATCAATTCTTTTTGCATGAAACATTTTCACAGTCACAAAGATATTAAAATTCATCTAATAAATTATTTTATTGGTCAGTGACCTATAAAGCATGGGATAATTATTCATTTGAACATGCAATCACCATTTTGATTGTACAAAGCACACACAATTTTTGACAGCAGGAGTTTTCTTGTATAGTGTGACCCCAAACAAGTTTAAGGCCTGTATGAAGAGGTCACACAAGGTCACACATAAATAATCATTTTCTATCAGTATCTAGGGCATGCTGTAGTCCAGATTAAAATGTTAAAATGTTTAAATTTGAAATAAATAGCCTATTATGTTTCTAAGTATTTAGTGCTGAGATGAACACCATTGCAAATATAAAAATCTGAATGGCTGTTTAAAACATTCAAATATTGTTCAGAAACAGATTAGCAACTGCTTTGTTTATGGGGTTACCGGGGTAACGGCTGCATTTCTGCTGTGTCATTTTCATTCAGTGTGTCTCCTTCACTCGTTCTGAACGAAGGAAAGATACATTGAGTCACAATTTCCAAGATGGGCAAAGATCTTAAACTAAACCATGTCAAATTATCCATGTTATCCCCATGAATAAAATTTAGAAATGTGGGTCTTTTATAAAGTGAATTTTACATAAAAAGCTGTTTTTTATTTATTTATTTATTTATATAAATTTAAAAAATATGATAAATCCTCCAAAAACTGCACAAACATGGAGTAAAAACATTAATAAATAGAATAAATTACATTTGTTTAAAAAAAACAAAAAAACAAGTATTTTGTTACAAAATTGCATTTTGTTGCCTGGGGTCTGTGGAGACTCCCGAAGACCCTGGGTGTACTTCCCAAACGAAGGGTTAAAACAGCCTTGTTACAGCCATTATGTGGGAAATTGTCATTATTAGGACCTGAGCATATTTTTGGTATGTTTTTGTCATTATTAGTAACGCCTAAGGTGAAGGACCCTATTGTTTTCCTAGGTACATTTTTCTCCAGACTTTCAGGCACTTTTGGAGCCCTTAACATGCTCAAAAACTCGTGAAACTTTGCACACACATTGGAATCATCGGCCATCAGGGCCGGGCATAAGTTGTCATGGGGGGGGGGGGGCTCTGTGGTGCACCCTTTTATATGGTTATATTTTATAGAGCACCCCTTTTCACCTACAGTAACCAAACTTCATACAGTATACGCCAGCCCAACAGGAAGTTGGCTATTATGAGTTGTTTGAAAAGTGCATTGGAATTTTATATACTTCTCCTAAGGGAATTCATCCGAATGCAAGCAAACTCAGTCAGCATGAAGTCAACACATTGAGGATGCTAAATTGTGAAGGGATATTAGATATCTCAAACGGTGTTGCCATGGTGAGGAATTAAAATAATGACAAAAATGGTAACAGGAAGGGTCTCATTATCTTCTAAACAATATATTATACACCATTTATTTCTATATAAAATAATACAAATATTAGAAATAAACATTTTATTTTACTTTTTCAATTAAAGCAGTATGTGTAAGTTAAAATATTTAATATTTAATTAACAAATTGAATATTTAGTGTAACCACTAGATGACAGCATAGGTATTTTTTTAGTAAGGTTGAGAAAATTATTTTTGCTGAAAACATAATGTTGAGACTGATAAAAATTGTTCAGACATAATTCTTTTATCAGGGATTGCATTTGGATATATATTTAGACATTATCAAAAACAACTTTCTGTCACAGTTTAGATTTAAGTTTTGTTTTTGTTTAAAATGTGTCATGGTTTGCAGGTCTGTGTGTTCATTTTGCTTGTCTTACTCAGCACACCTGAAGCTCATCAGTTGCCTTTATGTGGTGTGTTTACTCTTGCCTTTTTCAGATCATTTGTGCTCATGCCTGCTGTTTTTCCTGTCTTGTTTTGTTCCAGTTTCCTTTGCTGTTTGTTTCTCATTGGATCTGTCAGCAGACGACACCAAAGTCCCTTTAAGACAAGTAATTTCACTCGGCGGCCATCTTTGAAATGCCACTCGGGCATCCTGGGCATCATGCAATCTCTTTGAATGGGGAAACATCAAATTCTCCAAAACTGTTCGCCAACCTTACGATTAAATTTCATATTTAAAATCACCAATGAAATCTAACAACAACCGGCTCATAAATTTAGTTTCTAAACGCTCGAATCATGACAACAAAACTGTATTTTTCAGGCTGGATCAAGCTAATGCGCATGCGCAGACCTAAATGCGCGTCTCTTCGGAGGCGCGCGTCTGACTGTTTCTATAGAAACTGGTGATTCTAACTGCCTCTGAAGTGGTGCAATTACTTTACCAGTCGACGATTGGCTCTTTTTTAGAAGGCAGGACTTATTCCACCATATTGCGCGTTACACTTTGTCCCATTCAAAACAATACGAGTGACACGTCTTGTGTTATTCTATAGCCCATTGCATTCTCCTCATTTCCAAGGCCTGCCATTCACCATCTTCTACCCACGATTCTGACCATTTTGCTTAAATATTTCTCTGTTTCTAAATAAACTACAGGATCCTGAGTTATTTTCTGACAAAATGTAAAAAGTTTTTGGCTTAACTGCCTGGTAAAACATTTACAACTGATCTTAGATCATACTTAGATCCCTCTGCATTTGTGTGAATCTATATTACATGCTTGATGGTTTAGAGTTTAACCCTTTCATTTCAATTCTGCCTACACTACAGGATAAGAAATCTCTTAGTGTTTTGCTCTGTTTGAATGAAAAAAATAATGGCATAGAACCAGTTCATTAATAGTGCACTTAAAACATAGTTTTATATAATTAGTTTAAATTTATGTTAATAAAAATGTAAGGTACATTCTTGCTAGTTTGGAGTTTAACCCTTTCATTGCTGTCCGCAGTTGCCTACATTACAGTAAAATACATATCTTAGGCCTTATCTTTTAATATCAGTTTGAATAACAAAATAAATGCATATAACCAGTTCATTTATA
This sequence comes from Chanodichthys erythropterus, assembly GCF_024489055.1. NCBI lineage: Eukaryota > Metazoa > Chordata > Actinopteri > Cypriniformes > Xenocyprididae > Chanodichthys > Chanodichthys erythropterus. The sequence continues at coordinate 15,737,705 of NC_090239.1, forward strand.
GTCCCTTGACAATATAGTTGTATATAATTAGTTTGTTTATTAGGTTAAAAAAAAAAAAATAACCTTAACATAATTACTTCTAGAAGTACAACATTTTGAGATGCAAAATGATACATTTACATTTACTTGAAGCTGACCTATGACATCATTTCACATGCAGTTTTTCTAAATTTAAATGATCTCATGGATGTGGCTGTTGTGGTTCATGGTCATAGTGGCACCAGCTGCCTGCAGTAATTGTGGTGTATTCAAATTACTTTTACAAAGTCTTTTTACATTTACACTTTTAATGCATATTGCCCATCATGCACAGTTGCCCTGAAGCTACCGGGGTGGTGGTGGTGCCAGGGCTCGGGCCCGTCATTGCTGCTTGCAGCTATATTTTATTTATTATAATCATTTTGTTTTTATTTCCTATATTTACATGTTTTAATCTAATTTTTATTTTTAATCTTATTATGTATTTCTTTTTACATTGTTCACACTGTTTCTGTCAATTTTTCTATGGACTCCCGAAAACCCCTATGAGAACCTATCACCCGCACTGAAGTACTTGAATTATCCACAAGAGGGAGATATAATACAATTTTTATTGCTCTTATTGCAGTCAGTACAGTTTAAAAGATCATTGTGCATGAGATCTAGTGGAGGATCTCCAAAACCTTCTTATAAAAAAGGCAGTTAAATAATTTTGAGCTTTTTCCTCTGCACATATCTGCAATTCTAGATAATTTCTTAGCTATTCTAAGGAGAAAAAAAACAGACAGTAAGCCTGGAGAAATTTAGGACTGGAGTGTTAGGTGACCCTAAGCTCTGTAATCACTGGTCAGAATCATGTAAATATTTATAATTTTAAAGTTTTTTTATACTTTCTTTTTAAATGTGCAAAACTTTTAATGCTGAAAAAAAGACTCAGTTTACCTTTAAAGGAATGACACAGTGACCCAATCAGTTGAAATATAATCATCATTAAACCTTAAAAGCTTCTTATTAGACCAGTAAGAAGCAGCAGGCTTCCACCACATTGTATTGACGGTATAAAAACCCATTCAGTTATTACAGCATCATTGCATCTGGATATTTACAGCTAGTAATAGGATTTTTATCATTTTATCATTTTCATTTTATGAAAATGTCTTTAAATTATGAGGCATTAAGTATGAACTACACAATTATCGTGACATGAATTACTAAACTCCTTTTGAATGATGTGCAACAAATAGTTTTACGCAATGGAAGCAATCGTAAAAATCTCAGTAATTAGTTGCTAAATAAGCTAGAAATTTTATTTTATTTTTTCTGGTAGCCTATTTTTTCTCTTATTTTTTCCCAAAGCACACAATAATAATATATGTAAGCTGTCTAAAAAAATATATATATTATGATATGAGAATCTGCACAGACACTGATGTCAAAGCGAATGGGCGCGTCTGCACCACACCGTTTTATTGGTGCGCGCCCACGTGCGCGCCCACACAAATCCATATACACCGAGCAGAGAGACGCACACACTCGCTCACAAGGTATGAGGTAATTGTTTGGTCACGTGACTCCTGCAGTAGCTGTCAAAAGTGATACAGCAGCGCATCCTTGACCAGCCTGCCCGCTTCCAGCTGATTGGACTGCTATCAGGTGTTAGGGATCATCTAGAAAGTGCAGAAACGAAAAATATGACTTTGGGGAAAAATAAGAATACCAACTGCTAGCAAATATAATCAAGTCCATGTTTCATCAAAGAGTGTACATTTCTGTCATTATGAATACACTGTTAAAACATTATGCAGCGAACAGCTGTGCTATTATTACAGCAGTGAATAAAAGCAGTTTATTTCATGTTTAGCCTAAATCACCATAATTTAACTGGTTTGATCATGAGGGATACAGACAAATGAGACTGAGAGGATAGGGAAGTGACAGTGAGTGAACTGGCCTAAACAATATTAAGAAATGAGTCCCTACAAATACTGTATTGCTGTAAATGTGTTATTTGAGCACACATATGTTTGGAAAATAGCAATAAATCATCATTTTCTGAGGTATTTTCAAAAGTACTGTTATGTTCCTGAATTTTTAATGTTGAATTAGTCTCAGTCTGAGATCCACAAGATGCAGACTGGTATTTGTTTAATTATGACTGGTTGATTCACACATTACAACCAATCTTTATAGTTGATCCCTTGATCCAGAGTTATTACCCCGCCTATGTCGCAAGTCAATCCGCGTTGGGCTCAAGAGTCAGAGGAGGTGATACTGGGGTTGGAAAGTAGGGAAAGTGGGACAGCGGAGAGAGGGCGTATAGTGTTGTGCACGCGCTTTTCAGGTTAATGTCTTTCCAACGCGAAGTTTACCGCTGGCTTCCATCTCGCGGGAGCGGCACGCGCTCGGCGTGTGCCAGTATTTAGAGGGGGAACACCTCACTCAATGCCAAATTTGTGAAGCGGGGAGGAGGAAATGGCATTTCAGCTGTTTTTGCAGACCGAGCGCGGCGCTGCTGCTGGTGGTGACGCCTGAAGGGAGCTCTGAGAAAGCGGGATAAATCTCTAGCCGATGAAGATGGTGAATTCAAGCGTTTTATTATCGTCATGGCAAACGGAACCGGCAGCATCATGTTGAAATGCGTGGTCGTCGGCGACGGCGCCGTTGGAAAAACTTGTCTGCTGATGAGCTATGCCAACGACGCCTTTCCAGAGGAATATGTACCCACTGTCTTTGATCATTATGCAGGTAAATATAGCAGCGTGTTACTGCGACATAATGAACATCAATATTTCAGTGTGTATTTGACGTATAAATGTATTTAACATTCATTTAGTGGTATTTACAAGACCTCGAAGTCACTTGCATTGTGTTGCGCTTGTGTTTCTATAATGGAAACCACCTGTGGGCTGAGGATGCAACTGGTGCACATCAGCATCCTTATGGCACGATTCATCACCCTTTTCCCTTGAACAGAAATAAATAAAACCAAATTGAGTGCCTCTTTCAATTGATGAGAAACAAATAAAACAAAATCGTATGCCTCTTTCACTTGAACAGAAATAAATAAACCCAAATTGAGTAGTACTTTCACTTGATCATAAATACATAAAAAAATGCATCCCTCTTTCACCTGATCAGAAATGAATATCAATTTGCATTCTTCTTTTACTTGTTCAGAAATCACTAAAACATGACCAACCGCCTTTTTATTAATCAAAATGAAAGTGTATTTACTCATATATGATATTTTGAGTCTTAAATCCTATTTAAAATGATCCTATTTAAATTAATAATGTATTTTGTTTTCAGTGAGTGTGACCGTTGGGGGAAAACAGTACCTGCTGGGGCTGTATGACACTGCAGGTCAGGTAGGGTTAAACCATTCTTCTTTCTTTGGCCTGAGGCTTTTTCATTAGCAATAGTAACTCGCTCAATACAGGCAAAGTACATGGTGGCCTGTTCAGATCCATTCAGAGTCTTTTTGGCATCGTATGCATCTGATTTAAAGGGATCATTCATCCAGAAATGAAAATTCTGTCATCATTTACTCACCCTCATGTCGATCCAAACCCGTATGACTTAATTTCTTTTATGGAACAAAAAAGATGAGGTCAGGCAGGCTGACCATCTCAGTCACAGTTTACTTTTGCTATATAGAAAAATTTGCAATGAAAGGCTGTCGGTGCCAAAAATTCTGCCTTAATGTCTCCTTTTATGTTACACAGAAGAAAGGCATGTGGTTTTGGAACAACTTGAGTGTGAGTTTTAGATTACAGATTTTTCATTTTTTGAGCGAACTGTCCCTTTGATCACCAAGCCTCTGTTCAACAGGTGAGTACACACTGGCGTCTCTCAGAGGAAAGATCAACATGTGAAGCAGTGGGAATGCAACATCAATCTAAAATCTTTACTTTCTCTGTTTTTGTGTTTTAATGTTGAAAGTAACCATGAAAGATGATCTTAAGTTGCCATATGGCCTTTGAACATTTTTCTCCAAGGTGGTCTAGTCTGGAGGAATAAGTATCTGGAGGTTTAGCAGTATAAATGGAAAGTTTAAAACCTGTAACCTGAAAGGCAAAGGCTGTGCCAAAATCTCATACTCTCTGTGTACTTGGTGCTTCTTTTGAATAAGCAATTACTTCATAAAAATATGTTATATGGGTCAATGACGTGATGCCTAAATTTTCTGTCTGGCTGCATTTTTTTCAGTTAAAGTTTGGTTTAAATGCATAAAAAAGATACCATATATGTAGTACCTTTCCTGTGCATGTACTCACTTTAACTTTTCAAAAAACATTAGTTATTTGTAATTTTCTGTTATTTAAAGTGCCAATATAATGTGGTGCAACCGTCTGGCCAGGTGTTTTGGAAATGTCTTTGAAATTACTCAATCCTGTACAAAATTGCAAAGCATTTGTATTTATATTTCCATACAAACAAACTTTGTCCGATGATGTCCATTTTATGAAATATATGGTGCGACCATCAAAAACGACTACTTTGGGACTTTCACGTTGAAATCCATTTAAAGACAGGACGTTGCATCATATACCAATTTGCGAAGGACCCATGGAAGCAGCGAGCAGGTTTACAACTCTATCTTAAATTTGGAAAAAATAACCTTTTTAATGGCTGGTAGGTAGTTCCCACATTTGGATATCACGTGGTATGACCTCAAAAAAACAATGAATATTACATTATTTCTGCAAATATATATACTTTTATTACAAATTTCATAGTGACCTTTTGTAGGAAGCTAGCTTGTTTTGTTTAGGTGGCTAATTCTGTGCCTGTAAAACCGCTGGCGTGTTAATTCTGACCCTGCAGAAAGAATGGAGCTACACCTTGCTAGGAAAAGAGTGAAATGTTATTACAATTTAAAATATCTGTTTTCTATGTGAATAAATAGTAAACTGAAATTTATTCCTGTGATCAAAGCTGATTTTCAGCATCATTACTCATCAGTATCACATGATTCTTCAGAAATCATGCTGATATCAAGAAACATTTCTGATCATTATCAGTGTTCATATTTTTATGGAAAGATTCTTTGATGAATAGAAAGTTCAAAATGACAGCATTTATTTGAAATAGAATCTTTTGTAAAATTATAAATGTCTTTACTGTCACTTTTGATCAATTTAAAGGGTTAGTTCACCCAAAAATGAAAATTCTGTCATTTATTACTTACCCTCATGCCGTTCCAGACCCGTAAGACCTTCGTTAATCTTCAGATCACAAATTAAGATATTTTAGTTGAAATCCGATGGCTCCGTGAGGCCTCCATAGAGAGCAATGGACACTTCCTCTCTCAAGATCCATAAAGGTACTAAAAACATTTAAATCAGTTCATGTGAGTACAGTTGTTCAATATTAATATTATAAAGCAACGAAAATATTTTTGGAACACCAAAAAAAAAACAAAATAGCGACTTATTTAGTGATGGCCGATTTCAAAACAATGCTTCATGAAGCATCAGAGCAAAAATGAATCAGCGTGCTGAATCATGATTCAGATCGCGTGTTAAACTGCCAACGGCTGAAATCACGTGACTTTGGAGCTCCGAACAGCAGATTTGATACACTGGTTCATCTGTGCTCCGATGCTTCCTGAAGCATTGTTTTGAAATCGGCCATCACTAAATAAGTCATTATTTTGTTTTTTGTTTTTTTTGGCACTCCAAAATATTCTCGTTGTTTTATAATATCTGAGAACATTACTGAGAACTTGAAAAAAAAAATGTTAAGCATGTTAAAGAAATGAATTAATTTTAAGATAAATCACGGTCGCACCATATGACATTTTTTAAGGCTATGTCCAATTCATCTAGATAAAAAAACACTAAAATCACTTAATTTAAAATTTAAATATGAATTTATGTGTACACAACATTCTTAATGTTTGAACAACTGCAATAGATATTATTATTTTTTGTATTTTAAAATTGGCCTGTCGAAAATCCTTATACGTCATTGACCCATATATAGTAGTGTGAATGTGTGTATCCAGATGTATTACATTCATCATGTTGTCATTGTCATGCGACCTGCATCAGTTGCATCACTTCACTGCCATTCACAAAGCCTCTTCTGTGGCCTCATGGGATAGTAAAGTTTCCATTGGATTCACAATTCAGAATCTTGCTGGACATAGTAGGCCACATGGGTACCTTTTGACTACTATTTTATGAATAATTCTAACATGCTACTGCCATACTGTTTTTTTGCCTACTATATATACAGTAATATGGAAGTAGGCATATTTGAATGCAGCCACACCTTGATTTTAACTTTTAAGTATACGTGTTGTATGTCAGGCTGCCTATTGAGATCGTTTCCACAAAATGTGCACTATATGTGTCGGTATGCATGAATCGACCAAGCACATAGCTGTAAATGTAGATTGAACTCTGAGGCTGATGCCTTCTCGCCCAGGGCCACTAATTCAGATGCGGCATGGGCTTGAACTGTTAAAAAATCTGAAAGCTGAATATCTGTCAGCACTCATAGTCTTTGATCTCTGATGAATGATTTATTTATACTATAGATTGCATGTCTAGTGAAACTCTCTTTGCCCTTCTACAACCAAATAAGCATCAGACTGTTTCGTTTGAACGGTTGAAGATGGCTGATTTCAATTAACATTCCATGCGGCTGCAATAAAGACGACAAGAGTGTTTTTGCCATATATGATTAGTGTTCGTTGTGTAGTGTTAGTATAGTTTAATTCAGATTTCATATAGAGAACTAAATCCTCCTTATTTTTTAATGTTGTTTTAATGGTAATCATGAAATTATTGCCAGGACTTCAGGACATACCAAATTCATGAGATAAAATCCACTTTGAAGCTCTTAGTTCTTAAACATAGTGGTGTAGTGCATCTGACACGGTTGGCTTTTTTCCATTGAGAAAAAATGCTGTGAGTGGTGGGCCAGATGTCTAGAAGTGTCAGTGAGGGCCAAGCGGTGGGGTTTAGTTTTGAAGCAGTTCAAACACAAAAAACCCTCCCCACGTCCAGTCTCTCTCCACAGCTGGCACCAGTTAGTACCGTACAGAAACCATTACCGATCACTTGATCAAGAGGATTCATTTAGCTGAAGAACAGGAAAGAGGGTTAAATTTAAAGCTTATGTTCAGTGTGGTAGGATCGATTTAAAGAAGCACTTCACCCAAAAATGTAAATCATTTCATTCAAAAGTTTATGGTGCCACAGCCAAGCTTATTTTTTCCATACAATGAAACCTGAATGGTGACCATTGCTATCAAGCAGGATTTTGAGTTAATAACTTAAATTTCAGTCTGTCCCTCACACAAACATATCATGACTTTGTAGTGCATGAGTCATATGGACTACTTTTATGATGATTTATGGTGCTCTATGAAAAAAATTTTATGGTGCTCTATTTTCCAAAATTTAGTGGTTTATTTAAATGTTAATACTCAAAATCCATGTCTAATCAATTGAATTCATAAAACTTTAACCATTTAATTATTTATTAATTTTTAAAATATTAGACAATTTCTAAAAAATAAGTTATTTATTAGGCCCAGTTTTATTTTTTTGCATCAAGCATGCTTGAATATATGTGTAGTAAACAAAACTGCACCACTCATTCAGAGACACACAGAACATGCAGACTTCAGATTTCAATAGCCATCTTTTTGCACATTTATATTAACACACACTAGTCCATATTGCCATTTGATTACATGTACAGCCCTACTTTTTTTTTTTTTTTTTTTTTTTTTACCAAAATTGGCCAAATTCTGACATTCTGTGTTATGCTGTAAATTGTGGATTCCACAATTCCGTCTGTGTTTTCCTGCATCGCGGAAATCATAGGGCCCTACTTTGAACCTGAAATGTTTGATAGGTTTTTAAAGATCGGATGATTTGGAACATTGTCCAAAGACCAAATTAATTAGCTGTTTGTATTTTTAAGGCCAATTCACACTGCGTTCGCCATTTGTTGGGTATTGGAAGTGACATACTGTAGTCTGGTGACTGTCAGCGTCTGTCGGTGCAGTGTGAATTGGCCTTAAACATCTCAAATCTATAATTACATTTTTTCCAGCAGTAGTATTGTGCACTTGACTGCAATATTCCAATTTATATATTCCATAAACATTCCCTTCTGCATTGACAAGATAAAAGACCTCATCAGAATTCCCTTTGTATGACAAAGGGTGACTTGCCCTTCTCAGACATGTGTGTTAATGAGTGTGTGCTCCATAGCCATGTGATTTTAAACCTCACTGAGAGCAGAGAAAGGACAGAGGGTTTTCTGGTACACTTTATGCAGTGAATAAATGGTATCAATATTGGAAGAATAGGCAGGTGTTTGTTCTATTTTATCTGTTAAAAATAGTTTCAAGCCTGTGGTTGCTAAGGAGGGCATCGCTTGGCTCATAAGCAGATACATGTCAGTTGGTTGTCTTCACAGGCTCTCCGCCTGATTGGTCCTGACATGCTAATTGCCTCAGGAGGAGTCAGAGAGTAAGCTGGCTAGTGTCAGTAAAGGGGCAAACTCTCAGATGTTGGCATCTGTCTCACAGCTCCATCTCAGCCATCTAATCCTGACCTTTCGTCCTCTACTCTCAGTCCTTCACCTTTTTCTTTCTTCACTGAGGTGATGTTTTAACAGGGCTTTGAGTTGACTGGTTCTTAATAAGCCTCAGAAAGGGAACTGGGCCCCAGATGTGAAGCACAATTGCAGTTTGCTTTGCTTTTTCAATCCAGGAAACCCTCCCACCCCAGTGTACCCGAATGCCTTTTGCCCTTTCTGGGGCTCAGTCTATGTCGTGACCAGCCAAATAACTAGAAGGGATTTTAAACCATAAGATTTTTCATATTTTTGAAGTGCTCACATAATATGTTCCTTTTATTCGCAACTGCTTTGAATTCTTACTGGAGTCTATTTCTGGAATGAAAGAAGGACATTGAGTTTGTCTTTTATTAGTCGAGACAGGACTGAAAAAGCACACAAATCACAGACTGAATGAAACTTTGGCTTATGATAATTACTTTTATGTTGTGACTGATAACTGGTTATCGTTTAGCAGACACTTTCATCCAAACAAGGAAATGCACAAGCAGTTTATTATACAGCAATTTTAAAGGTACTGCAGTGTTATTTTAGTTGTATACTATTATAGTATCTATTCATATTTTGAATTTTCTTTTATTTTTATTTTCAGTTTTCATTTTAATATTAAAGTTTTAGTCATTCTATGTGCTTGCATTTAAAAATGTTTCCATTTACCTAATTTAGTATTTACCTAACTTAGTATTTTCAGTTAGTTGCAAAAGCAACTTTTTCATTTAAGTTTTTCATATAATATGTATATTTTATTTCAGATTTATTTTAATAAAAAGATTTTTAATGGCTTCTAGTGCATATATTATTTTAGCCACTTTATCCAAAATGACTTCCGATTGAGGAATGCAACAAGCGATTCAATAAAATAAACACGAGAAGTGCAAGTAATCCAAAGTTTCAGCCAACTTGCAGGATAGTACAAGCTAGAACAGGGAGGGATGCCTCTCTGTGATGGTACCACGAGTCACCACTCACTTCCCGACCACAGGCTCCTGGAGGGCTTGTAGACTCGTGAGAGAGAGTGTTCGGAGCCCATGCCCATCCTGTAGGCAAGCACCAATGTATTCAACTTGATGTAAGCCATAACCAAAAGCCAGTGCAGAGAGATAAACAGTGGTGTAACATGCACTCTCTAGGGTTCATTAAAGACTTGTTGAGCTGCTGCGTTCTGAATCATTTGAAGAGGTTTGATTGCACATGCTGGAAGTCCAGCCAAAAAGGCATAGCAATAGTCCAGCCTGGAAATGACAAGGGCCTGGATGGGAAGTTGTTGCATGCTTAGAAGGAAGAGCCTGATCTTCCTAATGTTGTACAGTAAAAACCTGCATGTCTGTGCTGTTGAAGCAGTGTGGTCTTTGAGAGTCTGCTGCATTAGTTAAAAATAACAACACTTAAAACCGAATTTTACAGCCCATGCTCATTGGAAATGAGGCAGCGTTTCTGCAAAATGATATTAAGTTGCTTCCTGCATGGTTTTTAAAATTAAATATCCAGTAAATGGGGCTAAAACCACATTCAGTTTTATTTGAAACTGATGAACGTGAATCTGGTAACCTTTTATACGTATTGCGGCAGTTAGGAAATGAAATAGCACGCGTAGCAAGCACCTACATTAAACCCTACCCTTAACCTAACTGACTGTGTTAACAACGCAAACATGTGATAAAAACATGTATGCTGAATAAAACATGCAATTTTAGCTTGCTTCTAGAAGTCTTTGAGCTCTTTTATCATGACTTATGTTTCACAGGATTCGTACCTGAGTACTCCACAAACGAAAAATGCAATGCTGCGCTACCGATCAATTCAGCAAAAACTCTACATATGAAGCTGGCTATGTGATGCAAATTTCAAAATGTATTGGTTTATTGGTGTATAGGAAAGGTGTAGGACATAAAGCGTAAGTGTTTGGAAGAATGCGGAAAGTGGAAGTACGTGCAAGGCGATATTTTGTGTTTATAAAGCATATACAGTTGTATTTTTTTCGAAAATGGCAGATCGTTTCACTAGATAAGACCCTTATTCCTCGTCTGGTATCGTTTAAAGCCCTTTGAAGCTGCACTGAAACTGTCATTTTGACCTTCAGCCATCTGGAGGCTATTGAAGTCCACTATAAGGAGAATAATCCTGGAATGTTTTCATCAAAAACCTTAATTTCTTTTCGACTGACGAAAGAAAGACATGAACATCTTGGATGACATGGGGGTTAGTAAATTATCGGGAAAATTGTATTTAAAAGTGGACTAATCCTTTAATTAATTCTTTTTCACATAAATTATGATTAGAGGCAAATTATTGTAGTTGTTTCTGTTGTCTATAGTGTTAATTTCAGCTGGAAACTACAATGAAATGTATGTTTTAGATACGTTTTAGGTAGAGGCATGTTTTTCCATTTAAGCCTGGGTTGGAATTTCAAGAATAAATCTGAGCAGAATAAACACTACAGCAGTAGTGTAATTTCAGAAAAGGGAGAAAGAGAAAAGGATAATTCATTATTGTTATGAAATAATTGCTCACAGAAGTGGCCATTTCTTAAAGATTTTTATGGTCTCAGAAGATCCGGTAAAGGTTTGAAGCAATCCACCACTGCGGTGCAGAGAGAGTGAAGGTTCTTGTAATTGAGTGTGTGCCTCTATTGTGATGGTACCAGGCATGGTTCACTCGCTGACCTCAGAGGATGGGAGGGAGCATAGACATGTAGGAAAGTGGTAAATGGGAGGATGCAGCCCCAGAGTCAGTCATTAATGCCAGGTCAGAGCTTTGAATTTGATGTTGGCAGTTACAGGGAGCCAATGCAGTGAGACATAGCGTTCTGCCACGTTCTGGATCTTAGCAGGAGACTGATCCCAGTAAGTTCACTCTTATATAGAGATATATATGTATTCCTACAGACCACATTTGCTCCCACCTCAAGTGTCATTGTCGGGGGGGGGGGGGGGGGGGGGGTTGCTTTGTTTGTTTGTTTTAACTTGGTGGTTGTCCCACCTCTAAAGCATCTGCCCAGAGTCTGATTCAACTCCTGGATGAAGTGTGAAAAGAAAGACCTGACTGAGCTTCATCTGTGCTGAGTAATCTGCCTGTGTGTGTGTTTATTCACTGCACCGCACAGCAAGCTTCAATTAATCTGCATCGTCTGAGTAAACACAGCCATGAATTATTCTCTTTGGATAACGGCACAGGAGCCTCTTTCTTTCTTCATCTTCTTCCCATCCTCAAGTCCCCTTTCTGCTGAATAAATTCTGAATATAAAACTTTCTGTAGAAAATCACCCAGCCATTACATTCCCACTTCTATTCTTCTTCAACTTGCATAAGTGGGCCTTGTGGGTAATTTTAGCTTGCTGATTTTTCGTTCTCTCCCTCGGATTCTTGTTGTCTTATGTAAGGAATGAGGTGCTAACAGCAAAGAGACTATCAACTGCAGATTGACCCACTTTCACCACAGCAGATCCATACTGATAAACATAACACACATTTGCATACTTATACAGAAGATTGATAGACAAAGATGGACTTCAGAATGTATCTCTCACTCACACACATATATCTGATTGAATTTGGAGTACAGGAAGACATGCATACATGCAGTAAATGGAGAGCAGAGGGGTTCTGGAGATAAATGTTTCATAGGAACAGCAGTGTAAAAACACTTTCTTTCTCTCTACCATATTGGTCTCTCTCACTCTCTCAACTCATCTGTGTGACTGTGGGAATCTTACAGCAGCACTGTATAGACAGATTGGAATCTGATCTGAAAGACAAGGGTTGAGGGAAGAGAAAAGGGCAAGGCAATTGCACTCTGACTGATGGATGGATGGATGCTTGCTTTATTAGCCCAATGTAGTAAATTGTGCTGCAATAAAACCAGACAGTCAACACTGTACGGCTGGAACACAGAACAGTATAACATATGTTACTATAGATGCTGACTGATGCGTTGATATGAAACATATACAATATAATACAGTAGTGTATATATATATATATATATATATATATATATATATATATATATATATATATATATATATATATATATATATATATATATATATATAATATATATGGGGATGGGGGTTGGCTTGAAAGGGTGTCCCTTATTTTGCAACCCTAACTCAATCACACAAATGTATGTAAAACTGAGTGTGTGTGTCTGGTTTAAGGAATATATATATGTAATATAAGGACAGTGACTAGGCATCTCAGTACAAATAACAAACATCCTCCTCCATTCCATATCAGATATTTGCTTTTGTAAGAAGCAAAGAATAGAAAAGGGACAGAAGCAGGAGTTGTCTTATACAGTACTATGTGTGGAGGAGAAGCTGTGCACAATTGACTATTGTCACTGTGTTCATACTCTAGGAGTAATGCATGCATTCAGAGGCTGTCTGTTGTCAGTGGTATCAGCTGGAGGGAGAGCTGTATGGTAATGATGGCAGCAGGCAGCAGAAAAAGGGTGTTTCCAGGTTCACTGCATTAGACTGCTGTCTTGCTTTTTTTTTCAGTCCATTTCCCTCAGCTCTCAATAGAGCAGGGTGCTCACGTACACACAGGTACACACACACACACACACACACACACACACACACACACACACACACACACACACACACACACGTTTTCCCCAGAAATGTCACATATTTCATTATTAACAAGCTCTGGATCTTGATAAGCCGTCACAGGGCGTTTTCAAGGGAATGAGGCACTAATATAAATAACTGTTTTATCAACTGGTTTTCACATGCAACAATCAAAATGTATTTTAGCTTAATTACAAACCAACAGCCTGTTTCAGCTCAACTGCCTTTTGATGCTACGGAATGGAACCATACCGCCATTCCAAATTGTTAATCTCCTTTGATGATAGTGGTCCTGACAGAACTGGTATTATTGTATTTTTAAGTAGCCAGCTTTAGTTAACACAATTGGCTAGCGACTGCTCTAGAGTGTTTGCTATCTGATTGGCTGATGCCTGCATTGGCGCTTAAAAATTTGAGAAATCTTCAACTTCTGCCACGAGCAACACGAGTGAAACGATGTGACAGAACCCACAATTCAGTTCACCAACGCATGACGTCACCTATTCAAAGTAAACGAGAAGCGTTAACGCGGACGCCCTGTGTGAATGCAGCGTCAGTGTTTCTGTCAGTTGATTAGGAAAAAGAGGAACGGGGAGCACAAGAAATTACCCCCAAAAGATAATTTAAAATCATTATTGTGTTAAATGATTAAAGCATCAAATAGACATTACAAAATGTAGCCTTAGAAAAAAAAATGTTTTATTTGATTTAACAGAATTTATTAAACAAACTTTTAGGCTGAGGGAACTATACATTTGCCTGTTGAACTATACATTTACACTATACATGGGTTTTTATTAATATGGAAAAAATGAAAAAAATAATGAAATTATACTTTAAATAAGAAACTAAAACTAGTAAGTGGCGATAAATGTCTAAAAGAGGTAAGCCACTGAGTCATTCATTTATTCGATTTGTTCAAATGGCTAATTTATTCAGGAATTAAGTAAATGACTCTCTCTATGAATGGGCTTTTGAATCATTGGTTCACCCGATTGATTCGCTCAAAACGTGGATTAATTCAGAAATGAAGCACCGCTGTGTATTGCTCAGAGATGCACAACAGTTCTGGCTTTATATGTTTTTGTTGAAAGTTGAGAAAAAGCAGACAATACTGTGTCTAAAATATAACACAATATTAAAGTGCCCCTATTATACCTTTTAAATGTTTCTAATATTGTTTTGGGAGTCTCCTACAACAGGTTTACATGCATGCAAGGTCAAAAAACACTTTCGTTTTCTCATAATGAACATTTAATTTCACCTCAGTTCTCATTGATTGGTAAACGATTCATTAGAAGCAGTTCAAAGAATCAGTCTCCCTAAACCCCTCCTTTCCGTGACACTACACTAAAGATTATACTGCTGTGGTTTTGTTGAAAAAAAGAATTTTCCCTGCACATGCAATAAGTGGGCGGGCAATATGGCCTTGGATTCGTTTAACTGACTCAAAGTCGACTCTTACTTTTGAGAGACAATAACTTTATATATATGGTGCACTTTCAGATTTAAAACTTTGCAGGATGTTTTCATTCACTTAGAGCTATGTTACACACTACATGAAAGGTAATTTTCAAAAATCCATAATAGGGGAGCTTTAACTACTTATTTATTGAACTGTTGTATAAAATCAATATCACATTTGCACTCGTGCTATTCGGGACAAAAACGGCACTCAATTGATATTGCTCTCATTACTCGTGTGATATTGCTTAACTATATCATAAAAATGAGACACAAACTTATTCAGGGGCATTTTTGCCCTGATATCTTGAATTTTAGGGGCATTCTAACTACACTTCATAGGCTGCATCACGCAGTGAGTTGTTGCCCTGCTTCATGTTCGTCATCAATCGACTGTATGAAATGTAAGATGAACTACGTAGGTCTGGTGCGGGGCAGGTGCATTAAATGCATTAATTTTTTTTTTTTTTTTTTCATAATCTAATGAATTAAATTATATGTGTTAAATCATCAGCACTAATGTGTGTGTGTGTGTGTGTGTGTGTGTGTGTGTGTGTGTATGCATGTTCTCACGTATGCCTGTTTTGTTTCTCGGTTATCGTATTGTACATCAGTTATTCCCAACCCTGGTATTTCAGGACCAGGGTTGGGAACCACTGTTGTACATTGTTTCTGTGACCCTGACCCTTGTCATAAGCATTTCAGTGCCCAGTGTACCCTTGTGCAAATGACAAATACACTAACACAGATTCATATTTCCTTGCTACTCCCCATTCTCTCCAGCAGCAACAGGCTTTGTAATTGTAAAAATAATAAATTTCCACCCATCTGCCATTGTTTGGACAGCAGGTAGTACCGCCCCAACCTCACACCATTGTTTGATCCAGCTCTGTCATCTTCAAACAGATTGGGCCTTTTGAACTAAAAGAATTCAGTTCTGTTTAGTGTCTTGAAAATGACACATTTCACCTTTTAAGTTGGTAGAATCACTACATTTCATTAGCGACTCTCAACATGGACATAAACTTGTGTAAAATGTGTGCTCTCTGGTGGTAGCAAGAGATATGCAGGAGACGTGGGTGGAAGATGTGTTGGCTTATTCTACATTCAGTTTTGGCAAAGGGCAGCTGTAAATAATACCATCCCTCCCACCCTGCCCCCTGTAGAATGTTTGAACAGGCCAGAGGATGGGCTACAAAGTGTATTTATAATGCAGTCGGCCCACAGGGGCAACACACACTCACACAACAGTCTCACTTACACCACAGATGCACCTGCTCAACTTTGTTTTGTCAGGTTATGTTGCAACAAATCCTGATTTGTCATGTGGCAGGGACAGGATGATCTCCCGACAGCAGAAGCAAACAGTTTCGGCTGTAATTCTTAAGGTTATATATCGCAGGTTCATATCTCAGCCACAGAACGGCACATTTGGCCTTGAAACATTGACAGTTGCAAGTAAAAACAGAAGGTTTATATCGCTCGCCAATCTTTTTGATGAATGAGCGACTGTCTGGCTCTGTTGTGTGTGCTTATTTGAAGTTGCTAACAGTGAGCTTTCCCACAGTGTTCTACAGCAAACCCAAAAGTGATGTCAAATTTACCACTGCCCAGTGACATTTTGTGGGTGAAATCCAGTAATTTTAATAGGAATCCATGCGATCTGGAGTTTCACGTGAGGGCAAAAACATTACCCACACAGATTTCGCTTGTGTTCAAGTTGGTCCCACAAATTCACCACAATGACCAACAGAAAGCTGCTTGATTTGAAAGTGACTTCTGTGTCAGTTGTGCTTTATACTTATGGAAGCTTGTTTCCACCACTAAATAAAAAAAAAAAAAAAAAAAAAAGGTAATTGCGAATTTTTATCTCACAATTCTGACTTTTTTTTTCTCAGAATTGTGAGATATAAAATCACAATTGTGAGTTATAAAGTCAGAATTGCATGATATAAGGTTTGTCACACAATTCTGACTTTCTCACAATTCTTTTTTTTTTGTCTAGGAATTGCGAGTTATAGTCAGAATTGCATGATATAAACTCGCAATTTCAACTTTTTCTCAGAAATGTTTATCTGACTTTATAACATGCAATTGCGAGTTATAAAGTCATAATTGTGAGATATAAACTCGCAATTGTGTGAAAAAAGTCAGTCTTTTTCCCTCACAATTGCTCATAACATGCAATTGCGAGTTTCTCACAATTCTGACGTTTATCATAAAATTCTGACTTTATATCATGCAATTCTTACTTAAAGGTGCCCTAGAACATTCTTTCACAAGATGTAATATAAGTCTAAGGTGTCCCCTGAATGTGTCTGTGAAGTCTCAGCTCAAAATACCCCATAGATTTTTCTTATTCCTTTTTTTTAACTGCCTATTTTGGGGCATCATCAACTATGCACCGATTCGGCGCACGGCCCCTTTAAATCTCGCGCTCCCTGCCCCCGAGCTCTCAACTATAATACAGTGCATAAACAAAGTTCACACAGCTAATATAACCCTCAAATGGATCTTTACAAAATGTTCATGCATGATTTATAAAGAATTAAGTTGTTTATGAATTATACAGACTGCAAGTGTTTAAAAATGAAAATAGCGATGGCTCTCTTATCTCCTTGAATACAGTAATAAACGATGGTAACTTTAACCACATTTAACAGTACATTAGCATGCAAATGAAACATTTATAAAGACAATTTACAAATATCGCTAAAAATATCATGTAATCATTGATCATGTCAGTTATTATCGCTCCATCTGCCATTTTTTGCTGTTGTTCTTGCTTGCTTACCTAGTCTGATGATTCAGCTGTGCACAGATCCAGACGTTAATACTGGCTGCCCTTGTGTAATGCCTTGAACATGGGCTGGCATATGCAAATATTGGGTTGATACATATTAATGATCCCGACTGTTACATAACGGTGTTATGTTGAGATTCGCCTGTTCTTCGGAGGTCTTTTAAACAAATGAGATTTACATAAGAAGGAGGAAACAATGGAGTTTGAGGATGCGTTCACACTTGTAGTTCGGTTCGTTTGGTTCATTTGGTTCGGACCAAAGAAGAAAAAAAAAACATTTAGTCCTGGTCCGGTTAGCGTTCACATTGGCAATTTTATCACCGAACCAAAAGATACCGAACCTTAAGGCATAGGGATACATTCACAACGTGATTGGTCGGATTTTATGACGTATTGCCTATTTTTAGAGACGGAACTTACCGAACATCCAAAAGAATGCTGTTTTCTGAGGTAAATGCGCTCGTTGTGTGTGTGTAGCGGTGCGTAGCCTGTATGTGATGGTATTTTGGCCAGCTGGGAACTCGTGAAGAGCTTATAAAATGTGTAAAGGAATCAAAACACTGACGGGAATCCATCCGTCACACACACAAATGATCTGCTGCATGGAGACGCGCATCTGATGCCTGTGATGGGCAAACTCGTGACTATGACAAGAAAAACCGACATGCGTGAGGATTCTGTCCTTTTTAGGGTCTCGTCTTCCTGTTTTTGGTTCGTTTACATGTCTTTGGTCCGTGTTGCCTTCATATATCTTTCGAACCACACCAGAGTTCGTTTGGAAGCAGACCGAGACCCATCTTTTCAGCGGTCTCGGCCCGCTTGTTTGGTGCGCACCAGGGTTCGGATGGCAGCGTTCACATATGTTCAAATGAACCGCAGTAACCGAGCAATCGCACCAGGGTTCGTTTTAATCGAACCAAACATGACAAGTGTGAACGCACCCTGAGACTCACTGTATGTCATTTCCATGTACTGAACTCTTGTTATTCAACTATACCAAGGT
The DNA here is from genome assembly GCF_024489055.1 of Chanodichthys erythropterus. NCBI lineage: Eukaryota > Metazoa > Chordata > Actinopteri > Cypriniformes > Xenocyprididae > Chanodichthys > Chanodichthys erythropterus. Next base: position 15,756,137 of record NC_090239.1, read on the forward strand.
AAATTCAATTTTCCATTCGATGGCACCTTTAATATTACGCAATTCTGATTTCTGACTTTATATCTCACAATTGCAAGAAAAAAGTCAGAATTGTGAGATAAAAAGTTGCAATTGCCATATAATACCTCTATGCCATTGACAAAAGACAGTGAAAGTTGTTTTTTTGTTGTTGTTTTTTTGCCCACAAAATTTCACTGAAATTTCTCTAATGTGACCACACATAAAGGTTTATGCAACCCTGAAGAGCATCAGGACCCCAAGTTACACAAACTTGCAGAAGTACTTTTTCACTCACAATCTTCAGTCAGCAGATGTTAGTAACGTCCCTCGCGGTTCAGATGCAGAGGTGCTCCTAGATGAGAGACGTCACGGTAAATTAAGCTCTGAAGCTCAGAGACTCCGGCTCCACATTTCTGGGGTTTCATTCCTGGAAGCCCAGGACTGTTCCTGAGTGGTGCCTGTTGCAAATGAAATGTTTGTACTGCAACGCATGGCCAGAGGCACATGCTGTTATAGTTTAGACACACTCTCGTTAGAAAGAATAACCATGGATGATTGCATACCAATACACACACACTGCGTGTGGAGACACACAAACCCACGTTGGAAAAAACAAGCTCCCAAAAATATCAGCCACATGTCCCCAGTAAATCCAGGCTTATCTGTTGTAGCGTCTGGGGTTTCTGGTTTCCAGAGGACATGTCGATGCCTCTGTGCTGCTTTAGAGGACGAATGAGGAGATGGAGGAAATGTTGTTGAGTGAAATATGGATTTATGGGTCACGAGTCACAATCTAAATCATATTAATCTCTGCTCGATCATTAGGGTCAGCGTAATTTCTGGTTGCTGCTTAAGTGATTGCTGATAATGTTCCATTTGTGGACAGTGATTCAATATAGTGGTGAATGCTATTAGTTAAGATTTGTGGAGAAGGAAATGACACTTTGTATTCAAAACAAACTCATATTAGGGTATTTTACTATAGTAAATATTTTCTTCCATTTTTGGCTTATGATCAGTAGAAGGCTCTGTACTTGTTTTTATCCAGTGTCTTCTGGTCTGACAGGAGGACTATGATCGCCTGCGACCCCTGTCCTACCCCATGACAGATGTCTTCCTCATTTGCTTTTCTGTGGTGAATCCGGCCAGCTTCCAGAACGTAAGAGAGGAGTGGGTCCCTGAGCTGCAGGAGTATGCGCCCAATGTCCCTTACCTGCTCATTGGCACTCAGGTACACACACTTAATTATTATTCTGCATATTTTTGGTAATTATATGTGAAACAGTGCACAAATTTGTAACAAAAACATTTGGTAAACTAGTATGCTACAGTGATGCTGTATTGGTGTCCAGTTATCATCTTGGCCATAAATGTGTCTAATAAAAAATATTTGGCAGTCTGATTAAATAATTAAGAAAATAGTTCTTTATCTGCATAATTGCAATACACTTATGTAAAGTGATATATACTATATAGCAAGTCTAAAGTGTTTGATTTTATTATTTCAACACAAATGTGGATATATGTCCCAACTAATTTGGCAAATTTGGATGTATGTCTAGTCTCACATAGCAAGACCTTCAGACTGATGGCAGAAGGTCTGGACTCTATCGTAGATTTCATTGGCCAAGGGCCACCCAAGAAGACATTTGACTGACATGTAATGCAACCAATCACAGTTCGTTTTGTTCCGTGTCATGTTTAGGGGCATGAAAAGTCGACGTCCCTAAAATAACAGACCAAGAACTTCACATAATTTTGAAAATCCAGCATTTAGTTGATCCTGGAAAGCACTCATTGTTCTTCTTTGATGAGGGGATTTGCCGTGACGGCATTTGTTTCCAGGCGGACTATTAAAGAACGCGACACACACGTCTCTCTGACATTCTGTAGAATTCAACCAACCAGATGAAAACACTGAAGTATTTCAAGTTAAGTATGCCATGTGCATCAGACGTTCAGACAACGGTCCTTGGGCCATCTATAAGCAGTAGGCTTTTTTTTAGAAAGTAACTGTAATCTGATTACGAGTATTTTAAAATGTAATATAATCTAATTACAAGTACTTATTTTTTGGAATCTGATTACATAATCCAGATATTACATGTGATCAGTTACTACCCAGCACTAAATGTACAGAATAAAAAATGCATATCTTTTTGATATTTGCTGAAGATTGCATTTAACAATGTTATTAGATTATTTATGTTTTCAAAGATTAACTTTAGGTGAGTGTTAAAATGATATATTGTGCATCCCTTGTATGTTGCCTGTCAGAATTACTGATGCTACAGAAATATTTATGATCTATGAGAATGCATTATGTTTGCAACTCCTGTGTGGTTATATTTGTCATATTATGGATTGAACATATTGATTTGTTTGCTATCGTAAAAGGTTCAATCATCAAGTGTTCATGACATGATATGGTCCATGAAATTGTTCAGACAGCTTATGCTTGTGGTTTGGTAATTACTATAACTCGTGTATGTGCGTTAAGAGTGAGGGTTTGCTATCAGCCTTAGTCCTGTCAGGTCATGTTTATTGCTGTGTGTAAGGTTCCTGTCTTAATCAGACCACAGAAGTGAGATGAATACAGATGCAGCGCAATCGATAAGAAAGGGGGCCAGAGAATCCCGGAAAAAAGGATCCTGAACTTGGGCTGCACAATTAATTTAAATAAATCTGAAATCGCAATCTGATTTAGTGCGCTGTATCAATCACAAAGGCTATAATTTGATTAAATAAATATATGCACTGCGTGTTTCAGTGAAGCATGGAACTGTTTTCTCACACATGGGCAGCTTATTATGCAACATACACCAACCATCTTCTCATTCTTGTAATGAGAAACGCTTATTAACAAAATGGAAGCTTTAAAATTTCCTGATAATTTACTCACCCTCATGTCATCCAAGATGTTTGTCTTTCCTCAGTCGAAAAGAAATTAAGATTTTAGATGGAAACTTTCCAGGATTATTCTCCTTACAGTGGAATTCAATGGAGCCCAAACGGTTGAAGGTCAAAATTAGTTTCATTGCAGCTTCAAAGGGATCTACATGATCCCAGATGAGGAATAAGGGTCTTCTCTAGCAAAACTATCTGTCATTTTCTAAAAATTACAAAAAAAAATATATATACTTGTCTTGAACTAGCTCTCTTCTTCTTCTCTATTTGAATTCCAGCAGTGTAGACACTGCTAAGTGTATTACTGCCCTCCACAGGTCAAAGTTTGAACTAAATTGTCATAAACAATATGATAGTGCAAGTACTGTATGTAACAATTACTTAAAAATTTGACCTGTGGAGGGCAGTTTCTACACTGCTGGAATTCAAATAGAGAAGAAGAGAGCTAGCTCAAGATGAGTGTTTATGGTTAAAAGTATAAAACATTTTTGTTTGTTTGTTTTTTTAGAAAATGGCTGATCGTTTTGTTAGATAAGACCCTTATTCCTCATCCGGGATGTGGATCCTTTTTTTTTTTTTTTTTTTTCCCTGTTTGGGCTCCATTGAAGTCTACTATATGGAGAAAAATCCTGGAATGTTTTCATCAAAAACCTTAAATTCTTTTCAAATGAAGAAAGAAATGCATAAACATCTTGGATGACATGAGGGTGAGTAAATTATCAGGAAATTTTAATTTGAAAGTGAACTAATCCTTTAAATTATATTATTAGTCTTTAAATGCTCAATTGTTTTACAGTGAAATATTGAGTAATATTTATTTTAAGTATTTTTTGTTTATTTAGTACTAAAACTACTACTAATAATAATAACAACAGTAATAATAATTATTTTATAGTCATATTGATCAGAAAAATTGCAATTAGATTTTTCTTTTTTTTTTCCTAAATCATGCAGCCCTACCCTGAACCCTACAAAGCTTCACTTTTGCTGTCAACCAGCTCATGAACATTGACATATTTAAAGGAAACCTTTAAATGTGTCTAAATGAAAGATGTGAAGGATGTACAACTCTCTGTAGTGGTTTTGGTAATACCTCAGTGGATGTATGGAGAGCAGGGGTTTTTTTTGTGGAGAGTTGCTGGCAAAATGTCAAACTTGGATGAAGTGGAATTTTAATTGGAAACAGGGAAGGCAGAGACCCTCCTAGACAACTGCGGTGGTACTTTTTAGGTGAAAGGGGAGTCTGCAGACGCATGCCACCATCTGGTCTTGGGTTGAATTTCCTGGAGCCTTCTGCTCTAAAAACAAACTCTATCATATGGAATCTCATCCACCGTCCTTTCACAGTTAACCCCTCACATTGGGTCTGCTTAACTGTGACTATTTCTCTCTCGTTCTCCTTTTTTGACTGTAGATTGACCTGCGGGATGACCCCAAGACTATTGCCAAGCTGAACGACGTGAAGGAGAAGCCCATTGTGACAGAACAGGGCCAGAAGCTAGCAAAGGAGGTGAGGGAAAATGATACTTCCTATTTCTCAAGAAATAAAACTGAAACTTTGTACTAAGAGAAAACTAAGTCATGGGTCAAAGGCAAAGTGAAAAGAACAGCACATTGTCCTAAATTTGATCAGTGAATATCTAAAAAGGTGTCTCATTTTCTGTGCCTTTCCAGATTGGTGCCTGCTGTTATGTTGAATGCTCAGCACTGACACAGAAAGGTCTGAAAACTGTGTTCGACGAGGCCATTATAGCCATTCTGGCTCCTAAGAAAGGCGCGCTCAAGCGAAGACTGGGCCCCCGCTGCATCAACTGCTGCCTCATCACATGATACACCAGCTCAGGGGCGTCCAGGTGAAAGAAAGCGAGAACTGGCGGTGACCAATTGACAACCAACCAGATTAAAGGGAGGATAAGCAATGGACGCAGTCACCTACAAGTGAAATATGAACAATGGTGCCGTACAGTCCAAGTTATGGGCAAATGACAAAAAGACACTTTCTTCAGGGAGAAATGACACAAGAACACTAATCATTGAGATGGAATACAAGGAAAACAACAAAATGATTTACGGAACATACAAGCACAGAGAATAGACAATGAAAGAAATGAAAAGATGTGTGAGACACCCTTTCTAATGAACAATCGAACTGTATTTCCGCATCTGGATCAGCGAGCACGAGTACGAAACCCAGACAAGCCTAAACAGCACAACCAAACCCATCTGTCATTTACAGAAGTAAGACTTTATTCAACTTCAAAAAGGGAAACTCAGCATCTTAATTTGGGTTGCAAAACAGTTGCTTTTTACAAAATGTCTCAAGTCAGTACTGGTTTTATTTACAAGAAGGAAGAGGGGAATTCTCAAATAAATATACTGCCATTATGAGCATACAACAAATTAAATATCTATTCTCAAAAAAAAAAAAAAAACACAAGAGTTTTATTGTTGTAAATGTGACCTCAGAGTCATTTCTTTGATTTGGAGCACGCACTGGGACGGACAGTCGTTTTTGACTCAAGCCTGGTTCTTTTTCTCTGTCTGTTTTTCTGGTGGCCTGTGACTGTGTCCTTCGTTTCCTCACTTAAGCTTGTAGGTGAGCTGTTTGCGATGCCAGTGGATCCAGACAGGGGCAGCGACAAGGCCAGTCAGAAATCCAGTAGTTGCCCCGAGGGTACAGGAAATGGGCCAAACCTGCACAGAGGAGCCACAAAATGAGATCAAAACTGTCATATTGCAGGAGCACAAGTGACTGACTGCAAATTCTACAGAATCACTGTGGTGTTTTACCAACCAAATTTTGTATTTTAGACTGCTTTCTTCCTCTTTCTTTTTTTAACATAAGTTTTGAGTGTTATGTATTGGTGGCCTTGCCTCTCAGGTCGGTGCCGACTGCTTTGCATTTTTGCTTCATATGATCAAGGTGATTTCAAATGTTATTTGATCTTTTTTTTTTTTTATGAATTTCCTGCAGTCCATGCAAATATGTGGAGTGGTTTGAGTGGTCTTTAAAGCTTCCAGCACATTGTGAGCAACAAAAAAAGCCTTTATAAACAGTAGATATATGGAATGCAAATCTAAAAATCAAAAGGCACAATGGTTTTATGAGTGAACATAATTCATGATTAAAAACTTGCTGTTGATGCCCAATGTGCAGTGGATATACAAAATGTAAAATTAATGACTTGCCTCAAAATGCTTACTGACTATAAAAAAAAAGTTTTTCTAATATTTTGTCTCTTTTTGTCTTGTTGTTTCTAAATATTTAATACCTTATTTCAGTCTAGCACATAAAATATTTTACAATATGCAATTCTTTTGATTAACTTGGAGAAAAATAATTATTATATTAATTAATTGACAGACAATATATTAACATAAAAATATGTACACTTCAAAAGTATGAGGTAAATAAGATTTTTAAGGTTTCTGATATAAGTCTCTTATGGTTACCAAGGCTGCATTTTTTTATAAAAAATATGGTAAAACAGTAATATAGTGAAATATTATTACTATTTAAAATAAGTTGTTTCTATTATTTATTCCTGTGATGGCAAAAGCTGTATTTCTATTTTATTACTCCAGTCTTCAGTCGCATGATCCTTCAGAAATCATTCTGATATGTTGATTTGGTGCTCAAGAAACATTTCTTATCATCAATGTGAAAAACAGTAGTGCTGATTAATTTTTTTTGTGGAAACCACAAATATAGTTTTTTTATGTATAGAAAAAAGAAAAAAGAACAGCATATATATAATATTAGTTGCTATTTTTCATATATGTGTGTTTGTGTGTATTTTAATATATAATGTTATTTTAGATGCTATTTTTCATATATGTGTGTTTGTGTGTATTTTAAGATATATATATTTATATATACAGTGTGTACATATTTTATATAATATAATAATATTCGCAATAAGGTTTCATTAGCTAACATTAGTTAACTACTTTAACATGAACTAAGAATAAACTATTACAGCATTTATTAATCTTAATTTCAACATTTACTAATACATTATTATAATACTTATAATTATTATAATAAAATATATAATTATCATTATATAATTTTTATCATTAGTTAATAGAGCTAACATGAACAAACAAACAGCTGGATTTTTATTAACTAACATTAACAAAGATGAATAAATACTATAACAAATGTATTGCTCATTGTGTTAGTTAATACATTAACTGATGTTAACAAATGAGACTTTATTGTGAAGTGTTACCGTGAGATTTCTTCCCCTCATCCTCGGTCTCTAAATGACTGAAGATATGGAGAGTGGCTCAGAATTAAAAAATGTCAGTAAGATTGATTATTCAATTATCCCAAGACTATCATATGGGTTGCAATATAGAGTGTCACTGCACTGAGAAATCACAAGTCGTGAGTTCCTTTCTCTAAAGAAAAGCATCTGGCTTCAACCACCACAGAGTTTCTCATTAGCTCACAATCCCATCATCATCATGTGTTTAGGAATCATCACTACGCCAACCCCACTCCCCTCCCTCCTCACTGCCATAATGAGTCAGTCTCATCCCTCTGGCCTCGTCTAGACATCTGTGTGTAGAGAGAGTGTCAGAAAGCACACATGGGAGACTTCAGTGTGACATTTTGAGGGCAAAACGAGGGCAAACGCTGGCCTCTGATCAATGTCTGTACAACACATGAATAATTGAAGTAGCAGCGCAGTCCTTCTATGCTTTGAGAACATTAAATTTTTCATGAAGATTGGTTCATTCCCAACAAAACCTGTCTATGGCTGTCCTGCACGATTGGTTGAGGAATGTCTATGTTGTCTAAAAAGGCTCTCGGTGTTAACTACATATAATTTGTTTTCTATTTAACATTGATCACTAGTATAATAAAATGCTGAGATAAATATCCTTTGATATAGATATAGATGTGATTATGGTATAAAAGAAAGCAAGTTTCATGTGTCTGAATGAAAAAATAATAATGGACATGATACACATGATAAAAAAAATAGTTTTTATGGTTTTTTAATACAAGTCAATGGGGTCCAATGCAACATTGGACCCCATTGACATTCATTATATGGACAATAATAGTTAATCAAAGTCTCCTTTTGTGTTCTGCAGAAGAAAGAAAGGCACAGGTTTGGAAGGACTGAGTAAGAAGAGTGTGCTACTTTTCCATTGTTTTTCAATGGAAACGCGATAGATGGACGTCTTTAACCATTTGACACAATTTTACTTTTTTGGTGTACTATCCCTTAAGGCATGTAGGCTATGATTTTTTCCAAACAGAGCAATATGAATTTGAAAAATATAATTTATTAATAGACAGCGTAAACATAAGTAAAGTTAAACCAAAATATTTATACAAAGCAAAATAATTTCTCTGACATGTTCCTCCTTTCTGAAGTTTGATGCAACATAAGAGCAGAAGCTTTGAAACAAGGAACCCTTTACTGCAATTCTGCTGCCACGGCAGAAATCTGCTCTCTTAACTGAGCATAACAGTGTATTATAGTAAATATTAAGAGACAATTTTTAGAGGCTTTTGCTTTACTAGACAGATATAATGGAGAGTCACAGGAAATCAGTGGGGGGTGGGGGGCAGAGATGCATTGGGATGAGTTGCAGGCCAGACTCAAACCTGCATTACACACTTGAGCACACATTGAGTCTCAATGAGCCAGAAGCATGTGCATTTATTGTGAAATGTCATTTCTTTTGAAATGACTGTACTTTCTGAGCTCAGTTGCAATAGTGTCGTCACACTAACCTGCCATGGTCTGTCCCAGTCAAGAGGAATAGGGAAAGCTCCCAGCCAAGCCCCAATCACACTACAGCCAGTGGTAATCTGAAGCGAGGTGTCCCACACTGACATCGCCCTGAAAATCACACATGCTGAACGATCATAATGTTGCTAACAAATTAACATGAATAAAGCACAAATGTTACATACAAGCACAAATCAGCATATTAGAATGATTTCTGAGGGATCATGTGACACTGAAAAACTGAGCTTTGCCATCACAGGAATAAATTATACTTTCATTTTTTTTTTTTTTTTTTTAAATAGAGAACAGTTGTTTTAAATTTTAATAGTATTTCAGAATAGTACTGTTTTACTGTAATTTTGATCAAATAAATGATGATGGTGAGCATAAAAGTCTTCAAAAACATTAAAACCTTACCAACCTAAACTTTTGAACAGTGATGAATGAATTTAATTTAAAATACTGTATGCAGGTTATAAAATATGAGGCTTTTTGGCTGATATACAGTGTAGTTATACAAGAGAATGAGAACTATGAATGTTCAATGAAAACAAAAAGTGTGCACAACTGCGTATTCACATCTGAGAGACAAATTTCCTGCAGTGCTTAAGCAGAGATATTGCAGCTGTATAAACACACAGTATCTCTGACTATCATACCATTGGAACATCACTAAATGACAGTACAAACATTGTGAGGTCTTCTTTCAAAACACCTCAGTCAATGTAAAGCTATAGTTTATTGAAGCTAAAATGTTACATATTTTAACAATTGTATTCATTAAACACTAATATATACAAATAGAAATAAGGAAAGCCAGCTTATGCCCCACCCTGCAGAGAAGAAAAAGCATTAGGCTTTCAACTCAACTCTAGTTGCTCATTAATGGGGATTGGGGCATTATGATTGCCATTTCAAAATGGTTTCACGTCATATTGATTTTTATATCAATAGATTTTATATTGTTCAACCTACAACAATCCCTTGTCTATGAAACTCAATGAGATCTGTTGCACCATTTGTCAAAGTTGGCCAAGGTCTCCATCTAGTGGACTACAGCCACTGAAGGCAGTACCTGAAACAATAACGCAAACTGCTAAGCCTCACACCGTAAACAGTGCAAGCAATGATTCGTGTGGTTCATGTAGAGAGTTTATCCAGCATTTACCCATCTCTGCTGAAAACCCGGATCCACGCCTGTACATTAGGGCCAAGTATGCAGAGACATCTCAATGTAGTGAGTGTGGACAGCAGCACGGCCAAAGAAAATGTCTCCAGGGCAGACCTGCAACATGATATGTGACTTATACATCTGGTATTTCACATTTTTGGACACAAAACAAACAAATGCTTACAGTAATACTTACTCGAGCAGAGGTGCGCCGTACATTACCACCACAGTATGAAAAAAGAGGCATGACAGTAGAAAGTACAGACAGGATCTGGATAATCTGTTGATCTGTGAATGAAATAACAAATGAAATTATAGCTGCAATCACGGGGCCAAGCACAAAAAAGGCACAAGAAGCCAGCCAACACGGCTGGGAGCATCAGACTAACTCCAACAGTGAGCAATTAAAGACCTTTTAAGATCATTTTAGGCAAAAGAGCTGAAAAAAGATCAAAAATGGGGATTTACTGGTTCATCACTTTCGAGCAATAGGTGGTGCTGTGTCCAAATTGTTGTGGTATGTTCAGAGTGAGGTGACAATGACACTTGCAAATATGTCAATATGGTGTCAATATGTCAAAGCATTGCAGAGATAAAGCTTCAAGCGTCGTTTTTGCATCATGCCTCAAATTCTTTGCTCCGTTACACGAAAACGGTTTGACTTATTGACTTGAAATCCATAACTTTTCGTCGGCATGGTCTGAAGATGATACGGCTCAATTTTGGTGAAAATCGGAGCAATGGTCTAGGAAGAGTTTGAAAAAGTAGGTTTTAAAAGAAAAACAATATGGCGGGCAGGAAGTTCAGCTGACTATGATACATTTGATAAATTTGATATCTGTGTTCTCGGCATGACCCAAGGAATCAACTGAGACTAGTTTCATTACAATCAGTTAAAATAGTCAAAAGTTATTAGCATTTTTGTAAATTTTGTTATAACTTTTTGTTATAACTTTTGGCCACAAGGTGGCGCTGGTCCGAAACTTCTCAGGCTCCTTCAGGGCATTGTGCTGATGACCCATACCGAGTTTTGTAAAGATACGCTAATGCGTTCGTAAAATGTCTGATATGGGAAAATTGGGTATCATTCGACTAGGCATGATGCCCCAAATCCAACGAGCAAAAGCAAAAAGAGCCATTTTTCATATCTCCGCACCACTAGGTGGCGCTGCGCCGAAACGCTGCATGTTGCCTCAGGTCATGGTTGTGATGATATGTACCAAGTTTGGTCTGAATACGATAAAGTGTTACCAAAAACGGTTTGAGGAATCGACTTGAATTCCATAACTTTTTGTTGGCATGGTCTGAAGATGATCTAGTTCAATTTTCATGAAAATCAGAGTAACGGCCTAGGAGGAGTTAGAAAAAGTAGGTTTTTCAGAAAATTCAAAATGGCGGAAAAATTTTCATGACGGAAAATGACGTCATAGTGTGCAATCGATTCGTCTTGACCCATGGAATCAGAGGAATTTTGAAATCAGGAATCAGAATTTTGATTCTAGCCCTTACAGTTCAAAAGTTATTAGCATAAACATAAGCGCAACTTCAGACAGCTGGTGGCGCTAGAGGGATTGAGTTAGAGACTCCAAATTTGCTATGGACATAGTTGAGACTGTCCTCTAACTGTGTGCCAAATTTCACAACTTTTTACCATACAGTTCTATGGGCTGCCATAGACTCAAGAGCGGAAAAAAAGAACGCCAACGGATACAATAGGTGCCTTCACACCTTCGGTGCTTGGCCCCTAACTATATAAAGTGACTGAAATCAAAATTGACAACTCTTGTTTTTATGAAATATTGTAGTGCAATGACATCTCTTCTCTGATGTGTTTTTATGCACAAGGAGGGCAGGACATCCTCACTCACATAAGATCATAGCAATAGCAAAACACAACAATCCAATCAATTGCTGAAGGACAAAATGAAGTCCCGCCCTACATTATTTAATGTTTGCAAAGCCGTTTCACTCATATACTTACGTCACAAGGATGACATCAAAACTCACACTGGTTCCCTCAATATTTTCCTACGGGGCTTTATAATGGGTTTTTTTTCAGTTTATGAGTAAAATAAGGTCTGTGGTACACATAAGTTGAGGATACTTGGATGTTTTGTTCTACAACATAAATTACACACATCCATACTGATAATGCAAATTTTGAAGCTGTTATGTTTAGTATGTTTTGTATTAAGTACCTAGATATGAACGTTTGAAGAGAACAAAACGTCCAAGAATCGTTTACCACAGACCTTAATTTACTCATAAACTGGAAAAAACCCACAGGAAAATCTTGAGGGAACCACAGCGAATTAATCTCCCAGGTTTTGACGTCATCCCTGCACCACTCTATGGGGAAGAAAAAACGCATTTCATGCCAACTTTAATGTTCATTCTATTTAGTCATCAGTTATGTTTGCATATCATTGGAGAATGTTCTGCCCATCTCTACTGTACCTTGTAGCTCAGTGTGTTCTTCTTTGTTGGTGGGCTGATGCCAAGAAGCCAAAACACTGCAGTGTTGACCACAGCAACAGACCCAGCCACACAATACAGCCAAACCATGTGAGTCCCATAAACAGAGAAGTTTTCCAAAAACACAGCAGGGATCACAGTTGCCATGAAGATGGTGGAGGCAATGATGGCATGAGCGGATGCCATGCCCCTAATCTCAACATCCCACATTATGGAAGTTAAATAGAGGTACCTGTTAAAGAATAATTAGAGTAAATTAATGGGATGAATGAATAATTGCAAAAGAAATGTTAAAGCCATTTGCATGTCTTTCAAATGTGGTAAAATGGTCCAAAATGGTCAATATTCATATTATTCATATCCTATATTAATCATTTATCACCATTTATGACTTTTAATACTACTTATGATTTCAAATATTCATATAATCTTACTCAATGTATTCAATTACGATCATGTAATCACATATTTACTCCTTATTGTACTCATTTATTGTTTTGGTCTTCATTGAATTTTCTTTCACCTGCTGAACTGTGTGCTATCATTTCCCAAGTGAACTTTAAGTTTTTCTAGGTAATGGGGTATGGTGACACTTGTGGGGCACTTGACAGATTCTGCCAAAGCAAAGATATTCACAGAATTGATGTTCTTGTGCACATGATGTACCTTTTCCTGCAATAATATTTTGTATTCAGATGAAAGATTAACACATTTGAAATGTGTTAATGTTGCTATTCTGTTGTTCTGACAAAGGTGTTAACCCACTTTTTGGGGGCTATTTTTTGATAATATCAAAACATTTTTGATAATTTTTGATAATTTGATAATTTTTTTCTAATAATGTCAACAGTCACGGGACCGTAAAATTACCCAATGACCGTCTGGATAGCAGGAAACCATAAAATGTCATACATTTTCTAAATTCTCCAAAACAACAGAAAGGTTCAAATTGACCTCTCTTATCAATCAAATATGAGAATTTATCATCATAGATATTCGATTTTTGATTGTTATTCTACCTTTTTTTATTAAATCTTTTCTTTATCGACTGAAGTTCTCGTGTTATTTCAAATTTAAATTCAATATATTTTTTCATCGACGTCATCGACTGCCTGGATCTCATTTTCTCAAGTTTTTGCATCAAAATGATTTCATTTAAGGTCAAAGAAAGGACACAAAGGACAGATATTAACGAAACGTAATAATGAGGCTGGAAATAAAAGCATAATTTCCAGTAAACGGTAGAAAAGCAAGGAGACTATTGCACACAACGATTCATTCAACGATTAATTCGACTTATTTTGAAGAAAAGCCTGACTGACCAGTAGAGTGTTGTGCCTGGTTGTGTAGTTTATATCCAAAAAATTAACTTCCTACACTAATGAATCAGCGGATTCCCCCAGCACCTGAACAGCTTGAACAAATTCAAGTTTTACCTTTATAGACCGAATGCCATAAAACTGCAAATAAATGTAAACAGTGCTTATTTACAAAACACGACAGACGGTTATTTCCGGGAAAATGAAGTCACCAACAATCAAAAACTCCAAAACATAATAAAAGATTCTACTACTAAAAACAATTTAACAGCTAATATTTATTTAATTATATATATATATATATATATATATATATATATATATATATATATATATATATATATATATATATATATATATATATATATATATAATCATTATTATTATTATTATTATTACTTCTCAACATCTTACACACTATTTTACGTGCTTCTTGCGACTAAAGACAATATTAGATTGAGTGACGTTTGTTCGTTTGTTAGGACTTTTATTTTGACAACAATTCATAATACGTCACTTAAGGCTAAGCAGTGTGTCTAACTTCATTTTTACAACTGCGAAGTATCTAGACGTGATAGCTACGATTTTGTGACAAATTTGAAGATGGTTTGCGAGAAGTGTGAGTAGTTCCCTTATAAATTAAATGATTATTTGTTTTACACAAATGTCTAAGTCATTAATATTGTAATTCGTATGTATAGCTGATGTATAGTCAGTGGCTTTGGGTCGCTAGCAAAATCACACTAGCGTGAGAACTCTCAGAAACAAAACAATCTGCTGTAATGAACGCCTGTGGTTCGTTCGCCTGTATCTCGACGATGATAACAATTAATATGTATAAACTGACGTCAAGTCAAGTATGTTTTGATGTTCCCCGCAGGTGAGAAGAAACTGGGACGAGTCATCACGCCTGATACGTGGAAAGATGGGGCTAGAAACACCACAGGCAAGTTGGATTAAAGCTTAGATCATGCTTTTTGTGATCTTCCCATTTGCATTTGTATTTATGCTTCGTCAACACTGAATACTAACATGAAAACTATTATATTACAGAGAGTGGTGGTCGAAAGCTTAATGAAAATAAAATGCTGACATCAAAGAAAGCCAGGTGTGTTGCTTGGAATTGCTTAAACATCATAGTATTTATTGTATTATTGGGTTAGTATTTATTGTAATGCATTTAAAGTCACCATGAAATCAAAATCGACAATTCTTATCTTTTATGGGATATTGCAGTATTCTAAATAATTTATCCGTACACATCATACATTTTTTAAGTTCCCTCTTTAGTCTTGTTCAAGAAGCTGTTCCATTCATATATACATTACAATAGGGAAGAAAACACTATCACAACTTCCATTTCATGCCGACCTTAAATGCAAGTTATGATGAACGTAATGAAAATATGTATGCCATTTTGACAGGTTTGATCCTTATGGGAAATCTGGATTTGCCACTTGCAGAATATGCAAAAGCTCTGTCCATCAGTCTGGTTCACACTACTGCCAGGGATGCGCCTATAAGAAAGGTGAGACGCTAGCGCTGAGATGCTTACATGCGGTTTTGTTTCCGCCACACATCTATATGTTCTCACCACCCTCTCTTTCTGCTTTGCAGGAATTTGTGCCATGTGTGGGAAGAAGGTTCTTGACACCAAGAACTACAAACAGACCTCAGTTTGATTTATTGTCTCTTGCTGGAGATTTCGTGTTAAGCTGAGAAGGCAATGTTTGTGAATGATTATGTTGACTCTTCCATGTGTTGAGGATGATCATTTAACTTCACAAGAGTTTAATTTGCAGTGTTTTGTGGGAAAGTGCTGCCAAAGGAGTGTACTGGATTATGACTGTATTTATATGAAAATATGTCCATGGTATTTTTATCACTTAACCTTAGAGCAATATATTGGCTTGCACTGTTTGAACAATGTAGATGCCTTCTTTAAGTATATTTGCTGGAGAACATGTTTTGAAAAATGTTCTTATTAATTTGTTTTAGTAAATAATTTATCATTTTTAATACTACCAAGTATAATGAAAAAAAAAAAGCAGTTCTCTTGTTACTTTATTTCCCTTTTTAGGCTTACTTAGTTATTGGACAGCTTGACTTTTGACTTTTAAATGTCACATGTTCCCCCAATTAAGAAAAAATATAGATATTATGTCTCTTGTTTGAAGTTATATTTTTTTCTACTGTTTCCAAGGCAGTTCCACTACAGCAGATTCTAATGTAAATATGAAACAAGTAGACAATGACCTGCCAATACAAGACCGCTAAAAGCTTAGTGTACAGTGATGTTTATATCCTATTTCCAATTCTTACTATCCCGCCATTGGTTCTTTTTGTGAACACTGTTGCAGATGTTTTCTGGAAAACTGTTGTTTCCTTTTTCAGTGATCATTTGGAATTACATAGTTTTGGATTTCTTTCAGATGTCTCTTGAACCCACATACTTTTTTGTAGACTGTTGCAGATTCTCTTACAGGCTGATTGTTTTGCCATATTTTTAAGTGCAAGAAGGCACAACATAGCAATACTTACTGTGTAATATCATTCCCTTAAGATCAAATAAATTAAGAATTGAAACCTGTACCAATGTGGGACTGTTTTTGCCTCTGCTCCTTGCAAAATAAAATTGCAGAAACATCTTGCAGAAATCAATCTTTTGCATAAGAAAACAGAGACTGATGCATTTCTTAAATGGTGCTTTAATGTTTTAGTTGGCATAGTTGACATCTGCTTTGTTTTATACAATTCAGATCTATATATATTATGTAAAAACGAAAAAAAAAGGCAATATCCCAGTGGCAATGTTGGTTACTTCAATCCACATACAAATGATTCCCCAGATATATCACAAAGAACCCTTTCATTGACTTATAAGTATAAATTATTTATCATGTTGGCTTATGACCCTTTGAATATTATCAGAGTATATTACAAAAAAAAATGTTTTTAAAAGTTATATACAAATTAGTTTTAATATCTTAATTTTTCAAAAATTAATAATGTTAAACAAGTATCTGAGGCAATATGTTAATTTAGTAATTGTTAATAACAGAAGTAAGATAATAGAAGTGACATATAATAATAATTCTGTCAGTTTTAAGGCAGCTGTGTGAATGATTCAGTGGCAGGTCTTTTTCTCGAAGATTGATCCTTCAATATTCACATTTTATATTTCAGTATGCAAACAGTGAGTTTCAGCTGTTGGTAATACAGCTGTGCATCAGCAGCTGGTGGACAGATCTACAGCTCTGGCTCAGTGAGATTCTCTTAGCACCATGAAAGGGTTTCAAACGTAGAGAAAAATCAGAGTTGGCGCAGGAAATTGTGATCACTATGCACTTTTTGTCAGGGCGAGGAACTCCTCTCTGGCCTTTGGGTCCTCTCTGAAAACACCCAGCATGGCGCTGGTAACAGTACGGCTGTTCATCTTCTGTACTCCACGCATGACCATGCACATGTGACTACAACAACAAACATCCATTCAGGTCACAAATAACATTTGAAATACACATTTTCATGCTCATTGTATTGTATGAATAAATCATCAACCATGACAGTCACTGTTAGCAGAAGCTGAATCAAAGTACTGTATTCTGAGCTTTGGAGTTACATGAATCTAACTGCATTTATCTGTGTTAATATTTATGAGAGGCTAGGATATATTATAGTATTAGGTGTGTGTTTACATACAGATAACTGTACATAATCTGATTGAATGTTTTATAAAACAGTGTTTTGTGTCTTTTTAATACTTACGCTGCCTCAATGACGACTGCCACACCGACAGGCTGCAAGGCCTCAGAGATCGCCATTGCTATTTGCTTTGTTAGGCGTTCTTGGACTGCAATAAGCAAAATTAACAGTAAAACACTGAGGAAGCAACACAGATCAGGTGGATTCAATAGTAAAGTCTGAGATTGAGGGATGCTAGCACTGAAAATAAATGTTATATGTACAACATTCTCTAAGAAATGTTACCCATACTATCATTCAGAAGTTATGGGTCGGTAAGATTTTTGATATATTTTTGAAATAAGTCTCTAATACTCACCAAGGCTTGATTTATTTTATCAAAAAAAATAAATAAATAAATAATAAAAAAAAAAAAAAAAAAAAATATATATATATATATATATATATATATATATATATCAGTACAGTCCAAAAGTTTGGAACCACTAAGATTTTTAATGTTTTTAAAAGAAGTTTCGTCTGCTCACCAAGGCTACATTTATTTAATTAAAATACAGTAAAAACAGTAATATTGTGAAATATTATTACAATTTAAAATAACTTTTCTATTTTAATATATTTCACAAAGTAATTTATTCCTGTGATGCAAAGCTGAATTTTCAGCATCATTACTCCAGTCTTCAGTGTCACATGATCCTTCAGAAATCATTCTAATATGCTGATTTGCTGCTCAATAAACATTTATGATTATTTTCAATGTTGAAAACAGTTGTGTACTTTTTTTTTCAGGATTTCTTGATGAATAGAAAGTTCAAAAGAACAGAATTTATCTGAAATACAAAGCTTCTGTAGCATTATACACTACCGTTCAAAAGTTTGGGGTCAAAAAGAATTTTTATTTTTATTTTTTTGAAAAGAAATTAAAGAAATGAATACTTTTATTCAGCAAGGATGCATTAAATCAATCAAAAGTGGCAGTAAAGACATTTATATTGTTACAAAAGATTAGATTTCAGATAAACACTGTTCTTTTGAACTTTCTATTCATCAAATAATACTGAAAAAAATATTATACACAAATATTTTGTACAATTGTACACATTAAATGTTTCTTGAGCAGCAGATCAGCATATTAGAATAATTTCTGAAGGATCATGTGACACTGAAGACTGGAGTAATGATGCTGAAAATTCAGCTTTGCCATCACAGGAATAAATTACTTTGTGAAATATATTCAAATAGAAAACAGTTATTTTAAATTGTAATAATATTTCACAATATTACTGTTTTTACTGTATTTTAATTAAATAAATGTAGCCTAATAATAAATGTATTTATTATCATCAATGTTGAAAACAGTTGGGCTGATTAATATTTTTGTGGAAACTGTGATGAATAGAAAGTTAAAAAAGCACAAGGCTTATTTGAAATGGAAATCTTTTGTAACATTACAAAATGGCAGCTAATTGGCAAAAAACACAGCTAAACATGTCTGTACAAGCCAACTGTGCAACCAATGTCACTTTTCATCAATTTTATGCATTTGTGCTGAATAAAAGTATTAATTTCTAAATAGAAATCTTATTAAACCCAAACTTTTGAATGTTAGCGTATGTCTATCTCCCTTTTGTTAAGAATCTAGATATCTTGTGATAATTACCTTGAAGTCTGCGACTGTAGATTTCAACGATCCTAAAGAGAGACAAAATTCATAGCGCACAAGTTAAAATGTTGCACTTAACACACAGCTTAAAGGGATAGTTCACCCAAAAATGAAAATTTGATGTTTATCTGCTTACCCCCAGTGCATCCAAGATGTAGGTGACTTTTTTTCTTCAGTCGAACGCAAATTATGATTTTTAACTGCAACCGCTGCCGTCTGTCAGTCAAATAATAGCAGTGATTGGGAACTTCAACTATAACAGTAAATAAAACTTGTTTAGACAAATCAATATTAAACCCTGCGGCTCGTGACGACACATTCATGTCCTAAGACACGAAACAATCGGTTTGTGCGAGAAACCGAACATTATTTATATAATTTTTACCTCTAATACACCACTATGTCCAACTTCGTTCAGCTTCCTGTTAGTGAGGTCAAAAAACGTGTTGTGATGACGGAAGTGATGTCTCGCCCATATACTTCAATGAGCGCGAGACATCACTTCCGCTGTCAGAGCGCGATCAGACCTCACTAGTCGGAAGTTGAACGAAGTTGGACATAGTGGTGTATTAGAGGTAAAAAATTATATAAATACTGTTCGGGTTCTCACACAAACCGATCGTATCGTGTCTTAGGACATCAATGTGCCGACACGAGCCGCAGGGTTTAATTTGGATTTGTCTATGGAAGTTTTTTCGACTCTTATTGTTCAGGTTCCCAATCACTGCTATTATTTGACTGACGGACGGCAACGGTTGCAGTTAAAAATCATAATTTGCGTTCGACTGAAGAAAAAAAGTCCTCTACATCTTGGATGCCCTGGGGGTAAGCAGATAAACATCAAATTTTCATTTTTGGGTGAACTATTCCTTTAATAGATAGCTATTTCCTTAAGAGCAAGGAATGACAACATTAGCAGAATATTCTTCTCTAGGTTTTTTTTTTTTTTATAACTATAGTGTAATTGGTAAAAATTCTAGAGAATTTAGTGTTAAGATAAGTAATAGATATAAAAGCAGCTGATGATGAATAGTGGCTAATGTAGTATGGGCGTATTTTACTCAGGCAAAGGAAGCACTAAACTGCACATGATATTTTGTGAGGGCAGCAATGTTAATGGTTCCCACAACCACCGAACAGTGGAGGTGGGAGTTGAGGGGGATTTCCTCAGCGCCAGAGGTCAGCTAGTCTGGCGTTTTTCAGATGGGGCAGGATACTGTGCCAGGCTTTGCATCTAAGCTTCAAGTGAATGGGCTGTGATAACAGAAGAACTCAGCCACTTGTAACTAATATGTTCACTTTTTCAGTCCCACTCTGATGTGAGAACAAGGCCCTTTATAGTCCGTCTGAGACTGGCACACTAAATTGTGTGTGTGTGTGTGTGTGTGTGTTATATATACACTCACCTTGCAAGCTTACTGAGGCCAACAACCTTTTTACTTGGCAGATATCCTATGTGAACCTACAGATTAATTAACATAAAATAATTTACTCAGTTTATTGCTCATTGAAAAGTACCCATTGACCTGCCAGCACTAAGCACTCTCCCAGGCCTAGACAAATGTATGCATCAATGATCCCCTCATAACCCCTGAAACAGCCTTGTCTAGCAGTGAGTTTAGCAACTGAGTGGCTAAAAGCATTACAATCATTGACATTATCGGCAGCTATGGAGACATACCTTGCCAAAAAATGGAACTAGATGATGTTCACAAAGTGAAAACATGTCAATATCTTTCACAATAACTAGCTCCTCGTGGTCCTCATCAAATATGGCATCATTTAGTACATCTGTAGAATATGAAAAATATATATACAAAAGTTAATTGCTTAACACATAACAGACAGTTTCCACATTAAAACCCTCTCATAAATCAGGTCAGTTCAGGAGAGTGACAAATACTCAGGAACTAAAGTGATTAGTTTAAGTAGCCCTTAACACCAATCAGACTATTGAAGCTGGTGCTTTCAGCATCTGATGTTGACTAATTGAGTAATTCCAGAATGACGTATAAGTAAATTACACAACCCTTCATCAAAGTAGTGTAGTTGTCAACCACACCAGTGGGTAAAAAGACTGCCCAAACATTGTGTACTGAAAAGTATTTGGATCAGAATGATAAACAATTTTATTTAATTAATGTTATCATAATTTTGGGTTACATTCAAATACATAAACATAACTAATGAAATCATCCAATTGGTGATGAGCTAATAACTGGCATTATGTTGGGCCCTAGCACAGCTTTCTTAAATTCGGCATGTAAGGGAAGTTGCGATAGTCTTTTCTTTCCCTATTGTGATGTACATCTGAGTGAAAGTTTCTCAAACAAGAAAAATTTGGGGCAGGGTTTGATTTTATCCATTTGGAATTGTTGGATTGTAGGATCATTGTCGTTTGCTATTGCTAATTTACATAATTTACATAATTTGTTTTCAAACCTAGTCTGTGGTGTAAAACGCACCCATCATAATTATTTTAGTTACCATGTTCTGAACATCACATCCTTTGTTTTTCCATTAAATGTAATTTAACTAGGTGATTGAATAAAATACTTTATATTTAAAAAATTACCTCAAGTTCGCACCAGCTATCTAGTTAGCTAGCCAGTAAGCATCAGCTAACAATATTTTTCAAATAGGTTTATTTTAAGCATGGTTCATTAATAAATTAATATTTGTCTACTGTTTTGTCTTGTCTTTTTAATTTTAAGCTAAAACTGCTTGTACTCTGATTTTGGTGTAAATATATAAAGCAAATTGCTTTATCAGAGTGGGGGCATCCCTACCTGTGGGGCAAAACGCCCCTTGGTAAAAATTAAATTTTTGTAAAAAGTCCAATAACATGCAAACTCTGGACATTTTTCATACTTGGTTTATAATTTATCTCATTGACACTGAAAACTAGAATAACCACTCTAGACACATTTAACTTTTGTTTCACAGAAAAAAATACAGTCCTTAAAGGGATAGTTCAGCCAGAAATGAAAATTCTGTCATAATTTACTCACCCTTAATTTGTTCCAAACCTGTATACATTTCTTTCTTCTGCTGAACATAAAGGAAGATATTTTGAAGAATGTGGGAAACTGAACTGTTCTGGGGCACCATTGACTTCCTTAGTATTTTTTTCCTACTATGGAAGTCAATGGTGCCCAAAAGCAGACTGGTTACAAACTTTATTCAAAATATATTTTTGTTCAGCAGAAGAAAAAAAACTCATACAGGTGTGTAACAACCTGAGGGTGAGTAAAATTGACAGAATTTTCATTTTTCGGTGAACTATCCCTTAAAGGGGGCGTTTCCCCCCACTCTACCCTAGGCCTATTAACCATTTTGATTTCAT
This sequence comes from Chanodichthys erythropterus, assembly GCF_024489055.1. Classification (NCBI taxonomy): domain Eukaryota; kingdom Metazoa; phylum Chordata; class Actinopteri; order Cypriniformes; family Xenocyprididae; genus Chanodichthys; species Chanodichthys erythropterus. Next base: position 15,778,476 of record NC_090239.1, read on the forward strand.
GGTTACTTCAAAGACATTTTAAATAAGTGGTATATTTTATATTTTGAGGTGTATTTGTGAAGTAGGCTGATCCTATAATAAAAAAGAAACAAATTACAAGAGTAGGCTAGCTTATCCTAGCTGGAAGTGTTCAAGCAGCATAGCTGCTGTTGCTATAGTAACCTCCTCCAGTGAAAGTGATTTCAAAATCGGTGTCTGCTGACTAATTTGTAATCTTACTTTGTGATTGCTAAAACGATGTTTGAAATCCCTGTATGCTAAACGAAATCGAGTGAAACTGTATAATGCCATTATTCTCTGAATAATAATAATAATAATAACATTATGCCAAATAATAGCCTACTTACCGTAGATGGTCTCGTGGTAGCCTTTGGTCAGGAACTGCATTGCCTTAGCTGCACGGAGAGGGGTTTTGAGGAGACCCTGCCGGTCAGTGTTCTCTCCCAGACCTCGCAGTATGGTTGTGTATGCCGCCTCCAGAGCAGGTAACCGCGACTCATCCTCCGCCTCTTTCCGGGATGTCTCGTTTTTGTGCTGGACAGCGACTTTTTTCGTGTCGACTGTCAACTCGCTAAAGCCATTACGGCAGAGATACTCTGTGACAATTTTGCCATTGCACAAACCGTTCAATTCTGCCGCCTTTTGGTATTCCATTGAGTGTACTTTAAATGATTATTTAAAAGAGAATAAATTATTACTAGGCCTATTAATATTTAATTCAAAAGAAAAATATAGTCAAATGCAATCAGACGTCTATTCTTTCAAATTTGCAACCGGACCTCAGGTACAGGCTAGTAGTGATCGTCGTAGTGCTCTGAGTTGAGATTCAGTTGCAGTCTAAGTCTCTCCCACTCAGTGTGGCATTTATAGGAGCCCTTCACTATCGCTGTGTCCAATTGAGCACGTCGGTATTTGGTGTGAGCACGCGCTCCATTATGTTTTACACATGTCACAACCTTTTTATGGGGTGTAATTGAATAATACGTTACAGTCATGCAAACGGCGGAAACTGATTCGTGATTTGCTAGTCTTAATGTAAAGACACAAATGTCTGAGCATATGACCTCACGTGCTCATATAAGCTAAAACCCCATAAGCTGTAGCCTATTAGACATGTCAAATTCTTAGAAAGTTTAAAACAACAGCCTAATAATCAAAATAATAATAGTAATAATAATAATTCTTTGTTGTTGTGAAATGGCTATAATTTTCAATGGCAAAGACCTATTAATTTAAAAGGCGCACACTAATAGGCCTATACATAGGGACTTCCAATTGACATCTATTGTGTATATACTGAGCTTATGATATTTGATGTCCTTTACCTCTATATCTAACCATCACACAAAACTTTTTTTGAATATTAAAACATTTAATCATTAATTTGTATGTTTATTAAGTCATAATTTCCTCATATTCCTCATAGTATTTCTATCATTTGGTTCCCATAAGGTAGGCAAAACCTGATCAAAGAGATCATCCGTTGAAAGTTTTTAAGGTTGTATTTTTTCTTATTTGTTGAAATCATATGACTGAAAATATTAAAAATAGGGTTATTCCTCACACCAGCATATCCAAGACTGATCTCTGTGACAAAGCTCGTTTCCACAAAAAAGGTCAGTTTTGTTGGGATTTTTGCTTGAAATTTTAATCATGTGAACGTCAGGCGTGGGCTGATAAGGTGCTTTTAAAAAAAACTCTTGGGATAGTTTACAGTGGGATATATCATGACTATATGCAGCTAGACTTTTATTTCATAAAAAAATGAAGGAATGAATGAATAAATTATTGAATGCATGAACAATGAATGAATAGGCTATATGTATAAATTAACATGGATGTTTTGGAATTATGCAATTGTTACTTACAAAGTTCAGTATACTCAAATGAACTTGCTCAGAAAGTACAAAAGAACACACAATCCAAGATCATAACCAAAAGGAGATTATTCCTTTATGCAATGTACAAAAATAACTCAGCAGTTCCATTGCATCAATATATTGCGTCACCTGACCCCCCCCTTTTTTTTTTCTTGTGATGAAGAGCTCTGGTAAGTCTGGCTTTTTAGAGGTGAACTGGAAAGGTTGCTGACTGACCATACATATAATATAACTAATGTACAATAATAATAATAATAATTACATGGATATATAAATCTGGTGCATAATGCATTTAGTAGGTGCATGGGTTATGATTTAGAATTTAAAAATGTCCTGTAAAGGAATACCAATAATTCTTATGTTTAATAATATTAATAATGCCCATAACAGAGTGTCTATTTACACTAAGTGCAAATAGCATCCTCATTAGTGAGAGAGTGGTTACGTGTGTGAATTAACCCTATAGCGTCTCTCTACTAGCGAAGCGTCTTTACTATTTTATTGATAAATCACTTAAAAGCATTGACAGTAAGTTTCTGCATTCCTGAAAGTTTCTGTGTGCGCAATCTGCTGTCTGTATGTGTGTGCATGTTACAATGTGTGTGCACATTAGTTTAAAACGGCAATTAAATTACCTGTAAAATAAAATGTTTAAAATGTGCATTAACACATGCTACTTTTATAATGTATTATAATGTTTGATGTGGTTCAAATTTTTACTTGCCCCGCCAGAATTTTCACTGGCCCCACAACAAAAAATTAATAAAAGTAAAAGACAAGAAAATGGGCCTATAAAATAAGCATAGTTATTGTTTTTGTTGTCTTTGTTACATTTTACCTCAATAAATAGCTTTATGACACCAAAAGCTATTAGATTAACTGAGTTATATTTTAAATATTGTTACAAAAATAAACAGTAAGTAATAAAATAGTAACAAATAACCAAATAACGAGTAATAGCACAAATAAATACAACAGAAAAACATATAAATTAAATAAATGGTGCTTTTTGAGTATTTCATGTAGGTTTAAACTAGATTTTCAAGTACAGAAATTGTAATCTAATGTATAGCCAAATATATAACTATAGATTAAACTTAATTAAAGTTAATCAGTCAAGAGCAGAAACAGATGCATAAAAATGTTTTTAATGTTGAAAATATAAAACGTTAAATACTGTTACTTGAAATAAAGATTCAACCGATCCATTCAAACGGCTGATTAATTCAGGAAGTGTTGCTCAGAGATGCAAAACAATTCTGTGGACTTTGGAACTATTTTCGTAGGAGAAATAGAGCAAAACGGGCAATTTGGTGTCTTAAATGTAAGTCACTTGATATTAAGTTCTTGTTCATTAAACTGTACGCTGAATAAAATCAATATCACATTTGTAATCATGCTAATATTCCTAAATATGAAATATATACAGGAGCATTTTTGCCCCTTATCTTGAATTCTGGGGCATTCTAAAGGCATTTTAATAGACTAAATCACGCAGTGAAAGTGTGCAATATAAATATGCATGAGCACTAGTCTAACCTACTAGACTACGTCACGTAGTGCATGCATGCACTCATGAGTGTTTTTTGTTAGTTTTTTAAAAAGCGAGGGACATACTCGATAATATCAGATTGTTAAATCAACAATTACGATATCATAGACCATATATATTGCACACCCTACAGCACTGGCCTGATCGGGCAAGTGACCGTTCTGTCTACTGTCCCGAGCGTCGTTCACACTGGCCCCGGGCCATCGGGCAGTCCTTATTGTCAAGCCCTGCAATGGTGAGCGAGCCCGCTCAAGCCCGACAAAAGGGGCGGGGTATCGGGCTATATAAGCGCCCGTCTCCCCATGGCAAATCAATTAATTCAACTAAGGTTGCGGCAAAGCATGCAGTACTCGTTCCGTATCTAAGGGAAACGAGGTTACGTTAGTAACCGAGTACATTCCCTTTCGATGCTACACTCGTACTGTGTCGAACGTCTTATTATTCATAAGACAAGACGCATATGGGGACAATATTCCATCACTCCGTGCTACGCAGGGGGACAACCAAGCATCGGGGCAGAGTGCTAGAAAAGGCCTCGTGACAGATACCCATAAAACAGGATAGCCTGAGTAACAGGTCTAAAAACACTGTAGTCATCTTCCCGAACCCCTAAGCCAAGATGTCGGCGATAGAAACGCCACAGGACCACGAGGAAGCTATGCCTCTAGTGGAATGCACTCTCACACCTATGGAGCATTGAAGGCCTAAGGAGGAGTAAGCGAGTGCTATAGCATCAACTATCCATCTGAAAAACCCAGGCTTCCTGACCGGAAGACCCTTTGTGCGGCTACCAAAGCAGACAAAAAGCTGTTCTGCCTGACAAAAGGAGGTGGAACAGTCAATGTAAGTCCTCAGGGCCCTGACAGGACATAGTAGGTTCAACTCCTGTTCATCCTGGGATGGAGGATGGGCTGAGAAAACAATCATCTGTGCTCTGAAGTTGTGTGGATAGGACCTTTGGGACATATCCATGCCTTGGTTTCAGGACGACCTTGGAGTCATTAGGCCTGAATTCAAGACAAGAGGGGCTCACGAGAGTGCCTGCGGATCCCCCACACTTGACTGATGCTAAAGCTAGCAGTAGGACAGTTTTTAGGGACAAAGGCAGGCAGTCTGGATTGGTTCAAGGAGGATTCAACCTCCTGGATCCCTTCAGGAAGCAGACAACAAGGTTGTTTCTTCCTATCGACTGCCCTGTTATAAGAGCATGAGAGGCTGCTATAGCTGCGACATAGACTTTAAGGGTAGAGGGAGTACGGCCTCTGTCCATTAAGTCTTGAAGGAAGGACAATATCTGGGATATGTCACAAGGCAATGGGTCTTCACTCCAGGCTGTGCACCAGGTGGCAAAGACAGACCATTTAAGCTTGTGAGATAGTGTTTAAAACATTCTCTGGGAGGCTAGCAGGCTCCCATTGAGAAACCACACATGAAGATTCCAAAGCTTGGGTCTGGGGTGCCATATCGTTCCTCTCGCTTGAGAGAGGAGGTCTCGTCTCAGAGGAATCAGCCATGGCTCCACGGGCAATAACTGAGACAGGTCTGAGACCCATGGATGGGACCTCCACAGAGGAGCCACCAGCAGGACCTTGTGAGCACCGTCCCTGATTTGTCTGATAACCTGGGGAACTTTCCCAACTATGTGGGGGTGGAGCGACCATTCCTACAAGTGGAGGTTATTGCTCCAGGACAATATGTTCCGTACACCCTGAATATGTGCTACTCTCGACGAGAGCAGGTTGCACTGGGCCCAATCCAGGATGGTCTCTGCCAGAGTGCAGAGGGGCTTCGAAGACAGCTGCCCTGGTGATTTATGAAGAACACCACTGTCATGCTGTCTGATCTGACCAAGACATGGTGTCCCATCAAGAGAGGGAGGAAGGCTTGGAGAGCTTGATATACCGCCATCATTTCCAGATGGTTGATATGAAGCTCGCTTTCCAGGCCGCTCCAGGCACCAAAGGCCGGACAGTCATCGCAACCAAGTCATCGCAACCCAACCAAACTTGGAGGCATCTGTGAAGACGACCTTCCTCTTGGTCACTGTCCCAATTGCCACGTCCTGCTCGAATGAGCAGGGATTCGTCCAAGAGGCCAGGGTTGCAGCGCACGCCAAGTTCACCTTGAGTGAGCAACGACCTTGTTGTCAGGCTTGGGACGGGACCCTTGGTTTCAGTCAGCGCTGCAGAGGGCATATGCGAAGCAAGCCCAGCTGCAGAGCCAGAGATGCCAAACTCATTAGACCTAGCATCCTGAATGACCAGAGCTCGCTCTGGAGTGACCATGGCCCTCATGCGAGTCAAATCTAAAATTATCCCCAGGAATATGACACGTTGGCTGGGGGATAACAAGCTCTTTAAAAATTTGACTCTGAGCTCCAAGCACTCCAAGTGGTTGAGGATGATGGATCTGTGAGATATCAGCTCTGCCTCCGACTAGGCCAGAATGAGCCAGTCGTCGAGGTAGTTCAGTAAGCGCACACCCATCTGTCGTAAAAGTGCGGGGAGCCAGAGATAGCCTGAATGGAAGGACCTTGTATTGATATGCCACCCCTTCGAAGGCGAATCTCAGGAATCGCCTGTGATGGGGGGCTATCTGGATGTGAAAATAAACACACTCAACCTCGTTTTACTATGTTCTGGCACTAAGTTGCAGAGAGTGACTGTGGTGCGTGTATGGGGTGGAAGAGGAAATTTGCTCTCTTTTTGAGTATTTTTGTTTTTTATTGTATTCGCTATAACAACAGTGCACTGCCAGGGCATTTGAACAGACTCTGTGCAGGCAACAAACACACCGAGCACCTGGAACTGAACGAGGTAGCCGAAAATCTGAGGGAGGCATTTTGGAGGGTGGTCTGGCCTCAGCGGGACTTAACCTCCTCCTCTTCCTTTTTTTGACATCAGGCCGACTTTTAAGGGGAAGGGTCCAGCACTATCTTGGGCCAAGGTCCCTGTCGTTTTGGAGGGGGGTGGCGCTTAGCAGAACGCAAGTGTCGTCGATGCTCAGGCCGTGACGTGGGCTGAATGGTTGGTGGCTTGTCTTTGGGTGGTTACTGAGCTGGCTCCGGCTTAGGGCGGCTTGCCATCGAATGTAGCGCAGAAGCTGCTTGGCCAGCCGAAGTGTAAGCCCATCCAGTGAGGGCCGACATAGTGCGGCAGGGCTTTGATGGGTGGGCAGACTTTGTCTTCCATCCAATGGCAGCAGGCAGGCAGAGGTGTACGGCCACAGCTTCTCATATCCTTTCTGCCTGGCGCCGGCAACGGAGTTGAGAGCATGAGAGGCAGAAGGATGCAGGCGGGCAGAGTAAGGGGCATGCCATGACTTTGTAAGCTCGTCATGGACCTCCAGGAAGAAGAGCACTGACCGCTGAGAAGGCGCCTGGTGGCGTCCAGGAAGGAACCACTTGTCTAAGTGGCTTTGTGTGGGTTCCTCAGGCGCAGACCTCTCCAAACAGAGCTGTTCGATGGCTTTTGACAGCACATGGGTGAGCTCCGTTTCAGTGGACACCCTGGATTCAGTGGATTTTAAATTCATGAACCAATGGCTGTGCAGTTTTCACTGCGTGAATGAAAAAGGCTTCAGCAATCGGAGAAAAGGAGATTTCCCCATATATGTCCTGTCTTATGAATAATATGTTCGACGCAGTACGAGCGTAGTATCGAAAGGGAATGTATGAACATAACTCGTATTTAAACTAGCGCTTTGTGTTGTTGGCCAGATAAAAATGACAGAAAAGAAAAATTGACATAAATTGGCTGTATTATTTGTGTCCCCTTCAAAAAAAAAATTGTCTCCCCAACTCTTAAATAAAAATTTACACCCCTGCTTGTGTCACGGTCTGTGGTTGGTTGGAAAGAGTGAGGACTCAAAGGTGCAGATGATGCAAACCAAAACTACCCCAAGGGGGAACACATAAAAAACAGCAAGACCGAGTAAACACACACAAGAACATTCAAAGTACAACGAACCACAAGGAGAATAAGTAGGGAACAAACAAGGCCGGTAATGATGTGGAACAGGTGGGGCAAAACCAAGAATACACTAGAACAGAAGTGACAGTACTCTGACACTACCCCCCCTCAAAAGGGATGCCACCTGGCGTTCCTAATGAGAGACACCGAACTTAAAACAGGAGCATCACATGACAAAGCAAGATCAATAAAGACAGACAAAAGGGATCAAACAACAGAGACCTGAGAGGGGGAGGGAAGGCAAGTCAGTATTTGCAGAAGACCCAAAAAGTCACTAGAAGGGACCAGGGAGGGACGGGAGGGTTGAGCCAGGGAGGCTCCGGCTGGTTGGAGTCCTGGGAGAAAACCAGAGTGAGACTGGAGGGACAGACCAAGGGGGCTTCAGCAGTTCTGGAGTCCTGGCTGATGACCAGGGTGGTGCTGGAGGAATGGACCATGCGGGCTCCAGCAGGTCTGGTGTCCTGGTTGAGGGCCAGGGTGGTGCTGGAGGAATGGATCAGGTGGGGCCTGCTCGACAGGCATCAAGGGCAGCACTGGCAGGGCAAGAAGCCTGGGTGGCCCCGGCAGGGCAAGGAGCTTGGGTGGCGCTGGCAGGGCAAGGTGCTTGGGCGGCACAAGAATGGCCTCTGGGCCTACAGCGGGCTCTGGGAAGGCCTCCAGGCCTACAACAGGTTCTGGGAAGGCCTCCGGGCCGGCAGTGGGCTCAACAAGAAAATCCACCCACCGCTCAAAAGACTGATGTTCCTTGCCGAACATTTTCCATCTGCATATGGGTTCACCAAGAGCATTATTAAAAAGGTCCTTGAGAGCAGAGTCGTTGTACTCCAGCCCCTCAGCTACCCTCCTGAACTTCTGGGCAAACTCCTTCAGAACAGTCCCTTGCTGACAGAGGGATCTTAATGCAGTTACCTGGAGCATGCCCTGGTAGATGGGGTTGCAGGCAGATAGTGCGAGTCCCTTCTCTGCTAAGTTCCCCTGTTGGCTCTTTCATCCTCTATGCCCCTGAAATTAGGAGATGTAAAGAGGAAGATACCCATCTCTGCTGAGTCCTCTTAATGGTGGGTTCGTTCTGTCACAGTCTGTGGTTGGTTGGAAAGAGTGAGGACTCAAAGGTGCAGATGATGGGCTTTTATTAAGAAAAAAACAAACAAAACACAAACCAAAACTACTCCAAGGGGGAACACATAAAAAAACAGCAAGACTTGACTTGACTGAGTAAACACACAAGAACATCCAAAGTACAACAACGGACCAACCCAGGACTGCAAAAACAAGGAGAATAAGTAGGGTAACAAACAAGGATGGTAATGATGTAGAACAGGTGGGGCAAATTAACCAATGAACAGATAACAAGATGGGTGGGGTCCAGACAATAGACAGGTGAGCACATGGCACAAGGAAACACAAGACAAGCCATGTGCTCACACCAAACATAAACACAAAAACAAGGACAAGAGAATACGGGAGTGTCAGAGCTCTGTCGCAAAACCAAGAATACACTAGAACAGAAGTGACAGAACTCTTGACAGCTTGTGGAGTGCTCTAAGAGTATGCATTTTTTTTTATAACAGATTTTTTTAACAGATGGAAACAGAGTGTAAAAGTGGACTTCAAAGATTTCTTTTCATGAGGCCCTCTCTATAGGACAGCATTAGTAGGCCTATTACAGCCAATGTAAATCTATGTGATTTCTTTGAGTTTTGATAGTGATTTATATTAAAAATGTTAAGTTCAGTCAGTTAGAAAATATATAGTAGGCCTACATTAAGTCAGAACAGTATGGTCTTCTGACAGTTGGCCATATTGTTGGTGTTAAAATCAGTGACTAGTCGATGTCAAGCTTAAAACTTCATGGTAGCAGAGCATTGAAGTTGACTAGTCTTGTTATTACATTATGAACACAAGATTTATTATGTTCTGAGAAAATGATTACATTATGAACATTTGATTACATTAATAATACTTATTACATCATGTGGAGTTTTTATATTATGCTTTGTTATTACATTATGAGTTGCTACAACAGTGTTCACTGTTAATACTAATGCAGCTGTTTTGGACATAGGCTATTTATGTTTTCTTTATATGGCACACTTTGTTCTGAGTGTGATTTTTCAATGGTGTGTTTTTTATTGTTCAAATTAAATCAAATGTTCAGTAATAATGTTTAATAATGTTTGATGTTTTACATTATTTAATAATGTAAAATTGTGGTATTCTGGAAATCATGTGGTTTAATACTATTCAAAATTTTTCTGATTTGTTAAAGCCAGTAAGTGTGAATGCATTTGGGAGCCAAAAGAGTCAGGGCTCTCAAAGATGAGCTGAAAGGAAGGATCGGATCTGCATGGCTCACTAAAAAGAGCCAGGATTCCCATCACAAGTGGCAAGGCCTGCTGTGTGCTCTGCTTAATGTAGACCTGTTTTGACATTGTACAAGGGTTATGCTGTTCTGATTTTAACAGGCCTGACGTCATCGGTGTATGACAAGATCAAGATATCAGAGCATGGTATGAATCACAGCATCCATGCAAGTAGATCAAATAAGCCATGTTACTGTGGAGACCAGGCGAATAAAATGCTTGCCCCTCAGGCTTTGTGGGCTGTTCACGACCCAAGTGCATGAACAGAGGAAGAGTTTCTAACCAATTGTTTACCCAGGTGAAAAAAAGTACATTTCTATAATATACATAAAGAGCTTTATTTTTGTGCACTAATTTTGTACTTAATATACTAAAAATTCTTCTTTAGTACTTCTTTAGATAATCTTAAGAACATCTAAGTGTACTCAACTGTGCTATTCTGAGACAGCATGAAATATGAACTTAAATGTGCTTTTAATATTCTATCTCTGTATTTAAAAAATGTATTTAGATACTACTTATAGTACATTTGAACCCATAGTGTACTACAAGTGGTAGCTAAATATATTTTTTAAATACAGAGATAGTATATTAAAAGCACATTTTAGTTCATATTTCATGCTGTCTCAAAATAGCACAGTTGAGTACACTTAGATGTTCTTAAGATAATCTAAAGAAGAATTTTTAGAATATTGAGTACAAAATTAGTGTGCGAAAATAGAGCACTTTAATTACATTATAGAGATGTACTTTTTTTCACCTGGGTAAACAAATCACGCATGCATTAGTGGGTTGATACATGCACTTTAAGATTTTGCCAAATTCATTAACAGCTACATGAAACACTCTTCTTTGTGCATTTAACATAGTTGTCCAAACTGAAATTCTGATATTTTAATTAATTCCTAATTCTCTTCTTTTTTTTTTTTAAATAAAAAATTCTAAATTGAACACAATAAAACAAGGATAGGATTGGTGTTATTTTATTATTTATATATAGTTTTTTTAATACTTTGAATTAGCTTTTATCTTTTACATATGACATTTTCATTTTAGAAATTTTCTGTTTTTGCCATTTTTTCACTAGTTTTTTTTTACCATTTCTTTTTAGCTTAATTTAAATTCAGATTTAGTAATTTTAGTACTTCAACTTATTTCACTTAGTTTCCAATTTCAAGTTTTTACTCTAATATTTATATTTGATCTTATTTCAGCTTTATTTACATTTACAAAAATGATTTTGAATAGTTTTAGTTAACAATACCTCAATAAACTGTCTGTTTCATGGGCCATAATGGTAGAAATGTTCAAAAAGTTTTTTTGAACATTGCATGAGAATTTTTTTCTGGAGTAAAAAGTATCTCCATCCATCCATTTTCCAAACCTCTAGCCGTATGTCATGTTGGTGAATGTCATTTCACCAAGTAACTGGATCACCATCTTTGTTGATCCTGGAACAACACTTCAATCAACCAATCAGATTTGAGGGACAGGTTTACAGTTTATGTCAAGTTTAGGCTTACAACAGGGTTAGGTGTGTTGTGGAAATTTTAATTTTTCATATGATTTTTACCTGTATTCTTGTGAAATATGATGCTTATGGAACATGATGTTGGCTTAAGTGGTAATGTTTAACATAGATGTTAGAAATAGAAAGAGCAAGATATGGTATATTGACATGCAAGATGTATGTTAAAAACATGTCTGTGCTAACAATGTGTGGAAAGTTACAGCCACTAAGAAATGTTCCTAATATGGTAAAAGGACAGAGGCTTCGGCCTTGGAGGTTAGAAATATAAAAGTGAGGGGAAGGTTTCGTTCTTTGTATTACACTCTGCAGCTACTTGTGTTTCTGTATAACCTGTCTGACCTTTCTTGCAAGAAATAAAACCTTTAAATACAATTGGACATGTTTGTCTCTTATTGTAACGAAGCGGGACTGAGGCAGAGATCCATGTGCAGCTTTTATTAAAGTGAGAGTGGTCGTACAGGCAGGGTCAAACAGGAGCAAACAGGAACAGCAAGGGACAGGCAGAATCGTGGTCAAGGAACAAGCAAAGATCAGGACAGGCAGATATCACTCACAGGTCGGTATGCAAAGCAAGGGTCAGGACAGGCAGCAACGGGTCAGTAAACAGGAAACAGGCAGGATCAGTAACAGGAAACAGGCAGACAATAAACACAGGGAAACACTCGGAAATGATACACTGGGTAATCAAGACTTCGCGGTGAGGTGGTGTGTGTGAAGGTCCTTTATAGTCCTGGTAATGAGCTGCAGCTGGGTGTGGTGATCAGTGATTAGTGTGAAGTGTGTGCAGGTGAGTGGTAGAGAGGATGATGGGAGATGTAGTCCGGGAACAGTGACAGGAACAGACGTGATCGTGACACTTATGCAGTAGAGTCGGGTTGATTTTTTGCCACAACAGGTGCTTCTACATCAGTGTTATTCACCTATCATTTCCCTCTGATTTTAGGGATAACTTATGGGTTAGGTTTAGGGGTATAGGGATATTAGGGGTATAGGGATATGGTTGACTAAATTTTTGGACAGGAATGTTGCAACAGGATCAACAAAATATGTTCATCCTGGAAAATGTCTTACTTGCAAGCCCATCGCTGGGCAACTATAGGTCTTTTTAATACAGTAAATTTAATTTTAACTAACCAGAGGTGCATTTCCCAGAATGGGTCTATGAAACATGTTTGTGATGTACAAATGAACTGCAATTGACATACACATGTAAGGCCATACAGGAGATGTTAGAGTGGGAAAAGATATCTGTGCAAATCAGCATGGAGAATTTCTTCACGCACAGGACTTTTTTTCATCCACTGATGATGAGAGGAACGAAAGCTGTGTCGATCACACTTGAGATACAGGCCATATGAGAAACCATGAGTTCTGAAACAGTGGCTTCTCTTCACAAGAACATGTATTGTATACGGCATCTGCTACGTTCAGCACGTGGCGATATAAGACAAGAGTAAATCTGTATAACCTTAATAAGTGAAGAAAATAAGAATGAAACCATGTCATTCCAAACCTGTATGACTACTTCTTCAGTTTAACTTAAAGAGGAATTTTGAAGAATATCATGGTCATTTTTAATGTAAACTACCATTCAAATGTTTGAGGGCGGGGGGGGGGGGGGGTGAATACTTTTATTAAGCAATGATGCATTTGTTTGAAGAAAAGTGACAGTAAATACAAAAGTTGTATTTTTTGTAAAGTTTCTGTTCATCAAAGAATCCTAAAAAATGTATCACGGTTTCCTCAAAAATGTCAAGCAACTCAGCTGTTTTTAACATTGATAATAATAAGAAATCTTGAGCACCAAATCAGCTTATTAGAATGCTTTCTGAAAGATCATGTGACACTGAAAACTTGAGTAATTTAGCATTGCTATCACAGAAATACGTAACATTTTAAATTATATAATAGAAAACAATTCTTTACTTGTATATTATAATAATATTTCACAATATTATTGTTTACTGTATTTTTGATCAAATAAATTCAGCAATGAGACTTCTTGTTAAAAAAATCATTAAAAAATCTCCAAACATTTGAATGGTAGTGTAAGTGTAAATGACAAAACATAATATCACACAATAGAGTAGACTCTAGAGTGTATAGAAATCTGGTAAGTCCTGTTTCATAACAATACATTTATAAAATACAGACTCTGTTTCTTCTTGGAGAGCATATTATGAAATATTATTATTAAATACTATTACTTACTTTAATGCTGCCTTTCATTCTATTGTCATGCCTTAATTCAGTGGAATTTGTATTTCGGCCAAAGATCTTAAGATTTCTCAGTTCATTCAATGAATTCTCAAAGCATATGTAATGACAGCCATTGATCTAAAATATCCATAGAAAATCTTATTAAAACAACTCACTTCCTGTTTTAAAAGTCCTACCTTTGATAATCTGGCATATAGACACTGAAAATGAAGGTTTATTGCTAGATAGCAAAAAAACTGCATAATAGCAAAATTCAACATTATTTACAGTGCAACTTATCAGAATAAACTGAATCAAAAGACTAGCAATCATTAATCACATACAAAGTACAATGTACAATGCAATGTACAGATAGATCATCAGATTTGTGTGGGGCTTCTTTATGTTTTATACCAATTAAATCAGTAGAGGGCAGTATATCACTTTTTAAATTGATCTTTATAATTATTCCATAAAGGTCAATTAAAACAACTTTGCATGAAATGGGAGGCGGGGGTCTTTAAATACACTAAAATCAAAGCATGAAAGCTACTGACATTCACATGCATGTTTGTATATAGTAAGGTTGGGTTAGCTTGTAATAAAGTGTGACCTTATAAGGATATTTTGTCAGTTCCTTCCAAATGTTTCCAAAGATATAGCAATATGTACTGAGCACTGTTGTATCACTGCAACAAGTAATAAGGCGGGAGAACGTCTTGTGCCTAATCTTGCTCATGTGAATATTGCTGACTTGGACTTTCTGAGTCGCATGCTTCTGTAATCCAGAAAGCCATATGAATATCAAAGCCACACATGCTGTATATCTGACTACTGTAGGAGATGAAAAGGAGGTTTTTAGAGTCCAAGCACACATGAACTTAACTGTAGTTGTAAAGGCCAGCAGTTGACACTGAGGCTTACAGAGGGATTTTAAAGAACAGCCTGCCTTTGTCACACAACATGCAACCATGTCACATGACTGCATGAAGCGAACCAGGGATAAAGGGAGACTCACTCACATGATAGTCAAGACTGTTTAGTTTTCTCTCAGCTACTTTCACCAGAGCAGTCAAAGTAACCAAGCTAACGTTTGTTCACTATTTTTGAATTTTAGAAGTATAATTTATTTTTTTCTATTTTCTTTATGATAAATTCTACAGAGTAGATTTCATTACACCTACAAATCCCAAAGATACACCTGAACAAAATCCAATAAATCAAGTTTTTGACAAAACCAAGCCATTTCACGTCGTAGAACCAATGTAGAACCATTTCAAAAGTAATCTTTAAGTTTTGTTCGGATTATTCTTCATGTGTTACAATGTGCTACTCGTGTCTCTAGTTACATAATCGTCCTACATTACATTAGACAAAGAATCAAAACACGTTATGCAAGTTACAATCCTATCGCGTGCGTTTGCTTTTATGTTGTCAGCACAGACAGTTAATTTGTGTTTATATCTTGCCACTCAAGCAACCAGCTGCATCCTGAGGCTGTCGTCCATCACTACTGTGTGTCTGGGTTGGATTTAGTGACGTCTGTATCGTGAACGAGTCACTCTTTTGAATCGGTTCTTTATTTTTTTGCATCTGTTGAACCGGTTCACAGCTGTCTCCACGATTCGTTTAACGAACTGAATAGGTCCGGGAACTCAAATTGTTTGGACATGCCCGATTCGCAGCAGTAAGCAGAGAACTGATCAGAAATTTACTCAAAGTGAACCGAGGATTTGATGAGGTGAAAAGTAAGTTAGTCTAAGTCTACTTTAATAGCCAGATACAAATTAAACGAACTGAAATGTGTTGAACTTAGTTTTATCAACATACGAAACATTTTTTGATTTATTATTGTATTAAAACTCGCAAAACCTGTATAAATATGAATTCGTTTTAGTACGTAAAGCAAATGCAAATTATTAAATTAGCTAAATTGTGGCTGCAAGTAACAAACTAAACGGAAATATAGCCTTCAATAGTAGTTACAAAAAGTAATATATCATATATTAAGTAAAATATTATTTTATTGTTTTCTTATGCAATTAATAATAAAAAACAATCAAGCAACACTATTAAACGTGCCTACGGTCGGGATGTCGGCACCACGTATTGGCGTAATTACGTAAAAGAACGTCTGAATCATTTTTTAACCGACTCTTTGAAACCAACTGTTCAAAAGAACCGATTTACGTAAATGAGTCGGACATCCCGTCACTGACTGGAATTCGAGTGGGGAAATGACGCTTTCTTCCAAAGTCTTTCCCCATCCGTATCCGCCGGAACACAGAACTTCGCGCAATTGGAGTCCCTTGATGTCAGTCAACAGCAGCTTTGCCACCACCTCTCCTGATTCTCTTCTCTGCTGCACTTGGCGACCATATCGGCCGTCAGGGGAAGAAATGCCAACGGGATGAGGGGATCGTAGGCCATGTAAATACAAAATATAAAATGTTTACGATTTCATCGACACATCGTCGTGCTGCCTGCTTTTCGATTATCGCAGTTATGGTCCCCGTCGTCCCCCGTCCGTGTGTTTTATCCACCACCGTCTCTAGCCTCGGGAAAATGTACCCGACTATTCTTGATAGCATTTTTTTCGCAAACAAAAGAAGACACCCGAAAAAGCAATAAAAGAGCACGACAGAAGGATCGGTGAGTTTATCTCTCCGTGTGTTGTGAATGCGCATCGATTATTTTATGTTATCGCTTATGTTCGATGGCTTTTTAACTATTTTTTTTTTTCAGTCGGCCCCCTTTTCTAATGTCCGAAGCCGGTTGCACTAAAGCAACCACTAGAAATGTATAGAGAGTTATTCAGCAGAGACTTAGATTCATGGTCTATATGTAATTCATCATATACAGTAGTTTTATTGTCAGGTAAAATGTGGAGTGGAATCATGAAGGTGTCTAGTAATATGCCGCTATGTCCATGTCTGGATTGACTAACGTTACCTATTTAGACTCGCTGCAGTGTTATTGCAAAGGCCTATACCATTAATCACGGTTTAATGCATATTAGTGAAATATGAGCTCTTATTATGATTTGCATGGGCCTCATTTTAAGCACACTGGCAAATAAAGTATTTTGTTTTACCTGAGATGTATCCCATGACATCTTATGAAATTACATGACATATCATGCTTGGCCATTGAGTAAAACCAACCTGAATTCAGTTATGTATTAAGATTACTTTTAATGAGATAAACCTTTGTGTGGTCGAGGTTATTTTTAACACCTTTCTTACATGTAACTATTTGTGACTGTAAAATGGATCAATTGGACACCAGTAGACCAGAATAGATCATGATTGCAATTTGCAAACTTAGAATTTTGAGCAGAGATCCTAAGTTTTATTACCATCATGATCATTGCCAGAAATTACCTTTTTTTTTTAATGGAAATATATAACCTTCGTGATGTCAAGTTTTATTAATTTGTATTTTGAACCTTGTAAAACAATTTTTTTGTCAAAAACTTCAATTGAATCTGTTTCAGTTATGGCCGTTACATGTGAATCAAGTCTTGAAATTAAATATAAAGCTATAAATTATCCATATAAGTCAAGATATCATAAGACATGGAACATTAGAATATGCTTTTGAGACTGATATACAACAGCTGCAGGTCATTACAGTATATGTGGAGGAACAAAACCCATACTCAATCTATGAATAGAAAATCCTAGAATATGTATTATAAAATATGTCAAATGTTAATGACTGATAAATCTATTGTGCCCCCACATTTGAAATATCTGCAGTTTGCCCTGAGCACTGGTCAATTTCTGATTCTCGTCAGCATGTATGTTCAAATGAACAAAAAGTTGTTGATCCAAATGTTATCAAGTGAGAAATGTTACTCAATATAGGCTTAATGCCTATCTGTCCTAAAAAGGGAGTTGTGGGTCATTGTTGCATAAGATATACAGTGGTGTAACCTCAACAGGCCCATAAAACCTCCTTAAAACTATAGCTTTACAAAGCTCTGGATTTCAGAGGTCTGTTTCCAAAAAAGTGTGGTTTGTGGAGATTGAGGATGCCTGGGAATATTTTCTATTTTTGCACACTTCTTGACACAGTGCTAAAGATTGTGGGTTCATTCTGAATACAAGCTTTTGAAATAATATCTGCTAGCTCAGGGTGTCACAGATACATTTTCATGACATGCAAGACAATTAGTAGAGAGGGAGAGACTGCAAACTCCTGCTGGCATATTTCCGTGTGCAGAGGTTAAGGCCTGCCCAGATATTTTAGTTGTCTTGAGCGGGGCTTAGCCATTGCAACAGACGTTTCCTAGAAAGCTGCTTCACTACACTAAGTACATCAGTGACACTTTAGTTCTACAATAAGGTCTCATTCTTAATATTAGTTAATGCATTAGATAACATGAACTAACAATGAGCAATGTGTTTTTTACAGCATTTATTTAATCCTCTTTAGTGCTTGTTAATGAAACTACAATTGCTCATGTTAGTTCATAATGAATTATCTTTTGATTTTAGAAAAAATTTGGTAAATGTTAAAATTAACATTACATAAATAAATGCTAACTTCCAGGTGGCTTAGTTATGGTTCCTACTAGTCTCAACTATCAATGCTAATAGATTTATTTACATTTTAGTATTATTTTTATTTATTTATTTTAAGTAATTGTGAGATTAAAATGTATATTAACTATTCAAAAGTTTGGGGTGTGTAAGATTTTTTTTTTTTTTTTTACATTTTAAAGTCTCATGTTTACTAAAGCTGCATTTATTTAATAAAAAATAACAGTAATATTGAGAAATATTACTACAATAAAAACTGTTAATACATTCTAAAATGTTATTTATTCCTTTGATGGCTAAGCAAAATATTCAGCAGCCGTAAGTCTTCATTGTCACATGACCCTTCAGAAATCATGCTGATTTGGGGCTCAAGAAACATTTCTTATTATTATCAACGTTGAAAACAGTTGTGCTGCTTAATATTTTTGTGGAAACCATGATACATTTTTTTCAGGGTTCTTTGATGAATAGAAAGTTCAAAAGAACAGCATTTATTTGAAATGGATATCTTTTGTAACATTAAAAGGGTAACTTTGGTTGATGATCTTTTGATCAATTTAATGCATTCTTTCTGAATAAAAGTATTAAAGACTTTCCATAAAAAAAGAATATTACCTTCCCCAAACTTTTAAACAGTTGTGGTTACATTTGATATTGATACAAATATAAAATGCATGGTTTTCCTTTTTTCACATGGATCATGATTCATATTATTTGTGGCTTTTAGCTTGTATTGTTCCTAGTGATTTAAAGGACTGGTGTAGTTTTGAAGCGAGATGCCACTTTTTTTCATAGGGCACCTAAAGTAAAACACACCAGTGCAGCGGCTCTTGATCTTATCTATTGTGCAAGGAAGAACAATCATCTCCGTCTGTCTGCCATCCAGGGTGTGGATGTTGTCATAAACTCTCAGTAGGACTTTACCACTTAGTGTACTCATATTTTATTTCACCTAATATAGATGCTTTTTTCATTTAATGTGTTTTCTCATATCATCAGAGAAGGGCATACTTTAAGTCAAGTAGTCTCCACAGTTACTGAAGGTGTATGTGTTTGATAGGGGCTCTTTCTTAATCTCATGTGGTTCTCAGACTTTTATCAGAGGAGCTCAGGCATGTATACAGGCAAGATCTGTCTGTGAACAGAAACTGAATTTGGTGTGGAATGTGGATATTTTTTTCAAATGACTGTGTAGAGTGTCTCTCCAGCATGAGAACGAAGTGGGCTGCTCTGGACTGCTTCCTCTTCTGGCGCTTGGGTGCTAGAGATGTCTGGTGTAGAATTTGGCTGCAGTATCAGGTGAAGGGGGGTGACCTGGGGGGGGGCAGAGGGGGCTGGGCCCACGCTACCAGGAAGCAGAAGCTCTGGGCAAGGCTTGTTAGCGTTCTTGGTAGCAGAAACCCAAGCTGAGCAGAGAATAGCATAGTATTTAACGGGCTGGTGTTTTGTGATCTGGTGCCAGGATTTATCTGCAGACGGTCCTGTTGCATCTGGTTAGTGGTAGAACAAGGGGAACAGATCCATTAATCCACTAATATGCTCTAACTGGTTAAAGCAGAAACTTAAGTTGCATAGTGTTCTGTAAGCTGCAGAGTAATGAGGATTTAAACAAGGAGGTACAGAGGTAAGTAATATGTAATGTTAATACATGTATGCTGTTTTACATAATTACATAACATTTTAAATACATAATCATGGTGCCTTTTGTTCAAAATGAGAAGCTCCAACCTGTTCAGAGTCCAAATTGAACAGAGGAAAAAGTCTTTGCATCGACTTGTATCTGGACTTTAAAGTGGATTCATACCTTTTTTTTTTTTTTAGCTGTGATATAGTGCTTTAGTCTATATACATTACATTACATTCACTCTGGTGTGTTAGAAAGCCAAACAATTACAATATAATTAACAATAATAATACTTAAATATCATTATCATCATCCCTAATATAGTAATATATATTGTAAAACAAATGCACTTTAAAATGTATGTAAATGAAAAATGAATATTTCACATGTATATTATTTTACTTTACAGTAGGGAAATTACAATACTTTGGTCCTAATTTCAAGAGATACAGCCTTGAGCTTTTATTTTGATGAAAAACTGCCATCTCTGTGAGATTAGGTTTACAAACGCATCTTTCACAAATCTCCACAAAAATGTTGGAAAATATGTGAATGTGAAAGTAATTGGTGGACGTTTTTCTCCCAGATGCATGTTAAACTCAGTGGCGCAAAACACGAAGTTAAGCCAGGTGCACACTGTGCGATTTATAACAGTCCTTTACGATTGTTGCTTGTCAGATTGTACGAACATGATCCTCGCACTGTGGGATCTCAGCCGTCGTTTATGTCAGACAGTCGAGACGCATTAAAAACTGACGCGCACATGAAAACTTGTCTGGAGTTTTACATAATCAACCCATACAAGTTTGGTGACTGAGCTGCATTACACACTGGAAGAAGACAATTTGACATTGGTCGTAGGAGAATTCACACTGCAGGACTTTGCGCCAAATCTTCTGACACTGCCACAGTTTTGTCTGAGGTCAAATTTGATTGCAACGGTCATTAATCGGCTGTCGGTGAACATGTCAAACTAGCGATCAAAGACTACATTTTAGCTTAGGATTACAGGAATCTTTTAGGATTCTCAAAATTTGTCTCAGTCGACCAAATCGTGGCCAAAATCGCACAGTGTGCACCCACCTTTAGAGAACTTTTATGCTATGAGAAGTGCAAAATTTTCGGTTCATTATGAAACTCTGTGGACAGATTAGACTGTGGCGGCCCACAAGAGTCTAGGTAATTAATGGTAAACACTTTTATATAATTCTGCTTTTTTTTTTTTCTTCTTCATATTTTTCACACTTTCCAATGCGCACACATATGTATGTATATGTATGTATGTATGTATATATACACACACACACTATATATACATATACACACTATATATATACATATATACACATACTCATATATATATAATATATATATATATATATATATATATGTGTATATATATAATGTGTATATATATAATGTGTGTATATATGTATATATATATATAGTGTGTACACACACACATATATAATAGCCGATTAATGACCATTATATGTCAGCCGATTAATGACATATAATGTATATATATAGTGTGTGTATATATGTATATATATAGTGTGTACACACACACATATATATATATACACACATATATATGATTAATCAATTTGACAGCACTAATATTTATGTACATAATAATTCAAACTGCATTTGAAAAAGTAGAACTGAAGAGCTAAATTTTTTAAATTTTAAAAAGCAATTCTTAGTACTTTTTCACAAACTTCCATCTCATTGCTCTGCATTACTGCAGTTTATGTAAAAGATCAAATTTAAAATGTACTATGTAAATGTAGGCAAAATTACTACAACTAAGGTGGTTCTAGCATAATTGTTTGCTGAATATTATGTAGTTAAAAGTTGAGATTTATTTTTATTTTAATCTCTAATCATTAGTTCAGTGTATTGCTATAGAAGTGTGAAGAGTGGAATCAATTGTTACAGTTTTCGATGCCTTTTTTTAAAAAATTTAATTAAATACAGAAAATGGCAAAACTAATTTTAATGTCCTAAAAAGCTAGACTTCCATTAAGAACATTAATACATTTTTATAACACTTAAGACATTTTTAGATTGGGAATTTGTTTTAGATAAGAAAATTTAATGTTTAATTTAGTGGGGTCCAAAAGTTATCTTATTTAGACCTGGACACTAAATTTTAGGATAGACAACATAAAGTGAAAAGATTTATAGAGTACTTAAGTAATAAAATTTATGACACTGATAATGTGGACTTCTTTGTAGAGGTGGTCAGGTGTTTTTCTTTAGATAATTTTAATCATGCGGGGGAACATGATCATCAGGTTTCACACAGACTTGTGGAGTTCATCCAGTACTGCTCTCGTTGAAGTAAAAGGGATACAAACCAATGTCACCACTGTGACATTTTTAAATCTTCTAATTGTTAAGAAGTTAATCCAATAAGTATGGAAACATTTGTGTTCAACGAGAAGCATTTTAGTATATGGTGCCCATAGACCCCGTCTGGAGACTCTCCTGAATATCTCCTTTATTTTCTGGGCATCTCTTCTGAACTTTTGCTCTCTGTTTCAATTGGTCTTTATCTCAATTTAAATATTAATAATTCGATATGTAGTATAGATGTAAATTGTGTGCAAGTATATATTTCTATTCATTCTCAGCATCTCATTCAATCTTGAACAACAAACTCTTGGGTAATTTGTAGTGTCTAAACATCTGAAACACACCAAGGTGAACTTGGCTGTTTAGGCATGATTTCCACTTAGTTGAGGAAGGGGCACTTCCTTTGCCAACATGCTGTCTCAACCTGTTTTTGAGCCAATTTCTTTAAAAATAGTTTTGTTTGTTTGCTCTTGGGGTGCGGTTCTGTCTCTTAGCCACACAAGGGAGCCCCACAGCCAAACGTGAGCCTCGCCTGTGTAACATGCAGAGTGAAAGAAAACATTATGGATGGAAAAGTATATGAACATGGCATGGTAGAGAGTTGTAGTTCTGGCGACTGGTCTTTTGCCTGTTTGGTTTCAGAATTCAGTATGTTCACTATCTCCACAGCTGGTGTGTTTTGAGAAGTGGTTGACTTTAGGTGATAGTTTTGGCCTTTGAGACTAGAGTGCACTGTGAAGTTAAGCTACATTGACTCTGGTGTGCCTCCCAACCTGGTTTGCAAAGGCAAGGTTATATAATATCAATTTACCACATTACTAATCATTTCACTAGTACTAACATTGCTCGCGCAACACTTTTTGTGCAATAGCGTTTTCAATATGTATGCAACTTTTGAATAAAGTAAAAAAAAAATGACCCTTGACTTGATATTTAGGACACAGTTTCATAGAATACATTCTAATGAACTCTGTGAACCCTTTTCATGAACTCGTCTGACCACTCTGCACCACAATTTTACAAATGTTGTTATGCGGTGCAAGTTCATTCTGGAAATGGAGCAAGGTTCCTGAGTTTGGGGGAAAGGTCAGGCTTGTTGTATATTGTCGCCATAGCTGCGCTGACAGATCTGAACTTTGATTTATGGTCATCCTTTATGCTGGCTTTGAAAGGGATAAAGAGAGGGAAACAAGAGGGAAGAGGGGCAGAAAAGACAGAAGGAAGATGCTGAGAGTTAATATGCTTTTGCTGTACGTTGCACTAATTTGCTGTACTGACATTGAGCAGCAGTTTTTTGCCAATGCTGTTTGAGCCAAAATGTCACCATGTCCAGTACTTGGAAACATGAATGAGGGTGAGGATTAGTACAGGGTATCATGAGTCATGACTTGCCTTTCCTCTTTTAAATATAGCTTGAAACTCATCCAGATGTAAGAAAATAAGAAATTGAAATTATATTGGTAATTAGCAATTTTCTGTAATGAATGTAAAAGTCTTTAGGGGGCATGCTCACACTACAGGACTGTATGACTACCTGAATTGGTGTGGTGCTCACACTACACAACAAGATTCCTTCAATTCTGGGCTGAAATGGAAAATTTAGGATGCGCTTGGCTGTAAACCAAAACTGAAAATGTTTAGTGAAGTTTTGTTCACACATCAACAAAAAACAGCACAGATTTTAGATTTAAGAAACCATATCATTACAGATTGAAATCAGGAAATTAATATTGTCAATCTAGCGGTCGTGTCCACACAGCTGACATGTTCAGCTTATCCACGTTGTGTGCATGAAATAGACTCTGAACACAGTCAAAACATGCCATCGGAGAAGCGCTAATTAAACGTCTGTTCGGCTCGAAACCAAAAATTGTGGTGTTTTGGCCCAAATTTTTCAATAGATGAAATTTTGGTGCATCCGTAGTTGTCATCTGTCGGCATCTTGTCATAGCAGCATGCATACTACACAGCACAACGCTGATGCAAGTGATTACAAGATTTATCCGTTTATACCATCTGCACTCTGATTGGCTGGATTAGTTCCACCTTGTTGCATTGCACTCACTAAAAGATCACTGGACAGCTCAAGACAGGATCAGATCACATTGCTGACCCACTCTTGATTTTAATAATGTTTTAGTAAATGTTGAAATTAACATTAACAAAGATTAATACATTCTGTAGAATTGTAGTTCATGTTAACTAATGAAATTTATTGTAAAGTGTTACCCAGACTGATTTTCAACTGTTTTCATTTTGATATACATATTTAGATTAAATATTCCACTCTCATTAATGTTTAGCACTCAAATTACATAGTCATCCAGACGTTAAACAAAGAAATATATGAATTTAGATATATTAGATTAGATATTTATTGTGGATGCACTGCTTTTGGACACGTTTCTTGTAGTATGCCAGTTTTAATGACAGCGAAGAGTGCTAGGCTCTTGATAATTCCTCTTTAAACTGTTCTGAGAAAATATTTCTTGTGAGAACAATAATCAATGATGTGCACTTGATATTTATGGCAGACACTGCTGGATTAGATCGGTGGTAGAAAGGTCCATTGGTCTGTTTGAACAGTACTGTACAATCAATGCTGCACGGAGGTGTGTTGTTGATGTTGTGTACAGGCAGACAGTGGCCTTATGATAAGTTCTTCTGAGATCCTCCCAACATTATGAAAAATACACTTGTGTTTGAAGGACACAATTGAAAGGAAATGGTAAAATTTGCATGTTTTTATTTTTAAAATGTTTTGTCAGTGACATGCTGAGTCAGATAATTGTATTTACACTGCGAAAATAAGACCTATCTGTTTCCATTAATAATATATAAAAATTGTAAAATATATGTTTACCTTACAGGTAAAATTGCATATGTTTTATTTGTTTGAAACCATTAAAAATACTATTTAGCCAGTGGAAAAGAATGAAAATAACTCTTATCTGGATACTAAAAGATTTTTTAGCAATGTAATGTGACTGCACAAATGGCATTTATGTGTCATATTTTTTGTCACATTTATGTAGACATTTTCCTAATGTCTTTTACTGTTAAACTTGGTATCACTTAATATGCATATGGAAATTATACGCAGAGTAGGATATGCATAGTAAAACTAAGTGTTGTAAGCTCTATATATGGTTATTTCGGGGAGGAGGTGGGATGGAGATGCATGTAAGCACAATCTTTTACTGACTGGGTTTTTACAGAGTTTTGCGCAGGTTCTGGCATGCTAAATCTAGCTTTTGTGTGTGTACACACAATTTTAGGCTGAAATCTACATAAAGTTTTATACATGAGGCCCCTGTTTTTAAATGGTCATGTAAAATATAGTCTCTGACTGGGTCTTGAGATGGATTAAGTCGGAGTCCAGTCTTATCCAGACTGGAGCAGTGTTAAAAATCTTACTGACAGATCACTGACAAGCCACGCAATATCGCATTCATATCGCAGGTGAATCGCCTTCGATAATGAACGCGATATTGCTTGGCTTGTCAGTGAACTACGGCTTTGTCTATTAAATGCCGCTCCATTTGAAAGCAGGTGATGGCGATTTCACGGTAATCAGGGAACCGGCTTTACTGACGAAATGCGCGTGACAATCGCATGCGATATATCGGTCAGCCCTAATTCAAATTCAATTCTAAATGTTGCACAAACTTGTCTGCACCCTAAACGATATCAGAATCCATGCCGACAGAAAATTGATGACTGGTATCGGCATCACAAGTCATAATTTTGTCCAACTCAAATTTGTAGTGCATATTCACGACACCCAGCAGCCTCTTAAAAAAAAAAACATGACACCCCTCTTCTTCCTTGCCACCATCTGAGAAAAGGTGAATAATACATTGTAGCTTTCTCCCACATGACCTACATTCTGTTGTTCTTTTTATCAGGAGACTTGATGAACTATCATTAATTATTTATGGAAGTTTTTCTCTCTTGTTCAGTATTCTCTTTTTGTGACATATTTCGCGTTAAATAATTTAAAGTCTTGGTTTTTGATTGTGTGCAAAACTGATGCAATAATGTTTTTTTTTTTTTGTTGTTGTTTTTTTTTTGGAGGGGTGTACCTTTTTATGTTTTTTATTATTATTATTTTTATTATTAATCACTATTGACTTTGTTTTTCCATAGACGTTTTTACAGCTTGCTTTTTGTTCATTGGTGGAAAGTTCATTCTGTGAAAAGATGGGTTAGCCAGAGTACATGTGCTCAATAAAGAATTTTTCTGAGCACAAGCAGTCCTTGAGCTCATTTTTCACCTGGAGACCGTTCACTACTGACTTTTTGCTTACTTATATTTGGACTGTTCTGACATTTGGTCTGGTCTATCCTGGCGTAGCCTTTACATTTGCTAGTAGTGGATAAACAGTTAATGAATTAGCCCAAATACTGTACAAATTCATGCTTATATTCAGGAAGAGTGTATGAGCTTTTGTTTTTAAGATTATTAAAGCCAAAGCCAAATCAAAGGTTCTTTAGTGGCTACATAATGATTAAGGAAGGATTTACAGAGCTCATGCAAAACCTCTCAGTTCATTAACTGCTGAGTGCTCCACTATGGCGGGTCAGAAAAAGACAGGCCCAGACCGGCATTATAACTCAGCCTACGGCAGCATGTTGACTGGGAGCAGTTCCATGAGTTCATTTTTAGCGCTGGCCTTGAGTCTTAGTGAGTCTGCCTGGCAACACTTTAATCACTTAGGCCCTGTTTACACCTGGTATTAACATCCGTCTCGAGCGATCTGATTCCAAGTGGTCATTCAACCAAGAAAGATTGCCGTATACACCTGAAATGAACCTGTCTCCTGTGGCTAGTTGTGATTGCATCTCTTCATGAGTGAATGTCACTGCAAGTTGTTAAAGCACATAAAATATAAACATTTCAGTTGTAATAAGTAAGTTTCACATGATCTCTACTTATTGCTATTTGATTATGCTAATATCTTAACTGAGATTCAATTATGCATGTTTTACATTATCTCTGTAACTGCAGGAAGTATACAGAAAATATTCTGTGATGTCTGGTGATTGTATAAGTATGGGCTTTTTTTCAGTTTTTTTGATCAAACTGATTTTTGAGTGTATATATATTTATATATATCTATCTATACATACACATATATATATATATATATGTATATACAGTTGTTGTCAGAATTATTGCCACCCTTGGTAAATATGATCAAAGATGACTGTAAAAATAAATCTGCATTGTTTATCCATTTGATCTTTAATTCATAAAATTAGCAAAAATCGAACCTTTCATTGAAGGAAAAGAATTGAAAACAAAACATGTTGGCCACAATTATTTGCACCCTTTTATTCAATACTTTTTGCAACCTCCTTTTGCCAAGATAACAGCTCTGAGTCTTCACCTATAATGCCTGATGAGTTTGGAGAACACCTGACAAGAGATCAGAGACCATTCCTCCATACAGAATCTCTCCAGATCCTTCAGATTCCAGCTCCATGTTAGTGCTGCTTCTCTTCAGTTCACTCCACTCATTTTCTTTAGGGTTCAGGTCAGGGGACTGGGATGGTCATGGCAGAAGCTTCATTTTGTGCTCAGTGACACATTTTTGTGTTGGTTTTGATGTTTGTTTTGGATCATTGTCCTGATGGAAGATCCAACCACAGCCCATTTTCTAGCAGAAGCGTCAGGTTTTTAATTTTATCTGTTAGTATTTGATAGAATCCATGATACCATGTATCTGAACAAGATGTCCAGGACCTCCAGCAGAAAAATAGGCCCACAACATTAAAGATCCAGCAGTATATTTAACCGTGGGCATGGGGCACTTTTTATCCATGTGTGCACCAAACCCATCTGGTGGGTTTGCTGCCAAAAAGCTCTTTTTTAGTTTCATCTGACCATAGAAGCCGATCCCGTTTGAAGTTCCGGTCTTGTTTGACAACTGAATGTGCTGGAGATTGTTTCTGGATGAGAGCAGAGGATTTTTCTTGAAACCCTCCTGAACAACTTGTGGGGATGTAGGTTATGTTTGATAATTTTTTAGGCTTTCTGAGACTGAAGACTCAACTAATCTCTGCAATTCTCCATCTGTGATCCTTAGAAAGTCTTTGGCCACTCAAACTTTCCTCCTCACTACGCATTAGGACGATTTAGACACACATCCTCTTCAAGGTTAATTTGTAATATCTTTAGTTGTTCTTTTTAATAATTGCCCTGATAGTGGAAATGGGGATTTTCAATGCTTTAGCTATTTTCTTTCTTTATGTTGTGAAGCTCAACAATCTTTTGTTGCACATCAGAACTATATTCTTTGGTTTTATTCCTTGTGATAAATGATTAAATTAATTTGGCCTTTGTGTTTCCTCATGTTTATACTCCTGTGGAACAGGAAGTCATGGCTGGACATTTTCATGTTCATGATCACCCTGGTGTGCTAAAAAAAAATGTAAATATGAATGGGAATATACTTCAGAGATATTTTACTCATAAAAAATTCTAGGGGTGCCAAATAATTGTGGCCAACGTGTTTTGGAGAAAAACATTTATTTCATAATGTGATTTTCCCCTCACTTTCAATTATTTTCCTTCAATGAAAGGTTAGATTTTTGTTAATTTTATGAATTAAAGATCAAAATGAAAAACAATACAATTTTGTGTGTGTGTGTGTATACATATATGTATATAGGTGTTAATTCACAAGCAATATAGCCATTATATGCTATTATCTTAGGACATTCGTTTTTTACATTGTTTTATATTGGTAATTTGTTTTATATTGATTAATCGTGATTAAAAATATTGGAGTTTTCATTATTTTTATATTGTAATAATTTCACACGTACACTCCAAATTAATGTAGAAACAACTTAAAGACAGTATATTTTAAATATTTGTTTAATGGTATCTTTTTATGAATGAAGGCCAGTATCACTGATACTAATACTGGTACTGATGTCTCTATGAAATTTTTTTTTTTTTTTTTTAAACATTAATTATAGACATTCATCATTAGTATAACTAAAAGCTATAAATTTCAACATTTTATTAGGCTTTTAAAAAATAACTTTTAATTTAAGTGAACTTAAAACAATCCTCACATAAACCCATTATATAAATGTCATATTTACCTGTGGCCTTCCTTCCTGTTACAGATTAGAAATATACAGAAATTGAATAAAGTTTTCGAACACTTTACAGTCTTCACTGCATAAATTATAAATTAAATATAGATTAAATCAGTTTTCTATTACCTTTTGTTTTTTGATTAACATTAATGACGGACATCACAGCAACTGATTTATCAGGCTGCTGTGACTTTAAGACCTGCCACTGCTGAACAGCTGATCTAATTTTCTCACAACTAATTTTTTCACAACTCATAACATCATTTAAGATGGCATTTAACTCATTTAAGATTGTTCTTATGAAGATACAAAACTGACATTTTGGCATAATTCTGTGTTATTGTTTGTTCAAGCACGAAAGAACTCCATACTGGTGCGTGTCTTTCTGTGCATGAGTTGTGTCACACAGACACGACATTCACAAACAGCACATTCTCCTTTGAATTGTGGTGCTTGAATGGTTTAAAAGCATTTGCGTGAATAAGAGCATGATCATATAATGTAACTAGCCAAATTGATGAAAAAAATGCAAGCTGCGTTAATTGCATTGAATATTTTTAACACGTTAAACTGAAAAAAATTAATCAATTAAAAAATTAAACTTTCATTATTGTTTAGGTTACATCTGTTAACATTTACTACAAAGGTTAAGTGTTTCTGACTTGCTCTGAATGTAGAACAAGCAAACATTTTTGAACATTTAACACCTATATTTAGCATTATGAACTTGTGATTGGATTACCCAACACGAATATGTAAACTGTGTCTTAGTCACTTAAGGCTTTGCTCTCCCACAGTCCCTCACACCCACATGCACACTATTGTGTCTGTGCTTGTTTTTTTGTTTTGTTTTGGGGTTTTTTGTAACTAGATGGTTTCCGTCTCATTAGTTTTTGTCATCATGTGCTAATAGAAGTCGTCTGACTTTTTGTTCCAGGTCCAGGTGCCCCCACCTCATGGAGAAGGTTGGCAAGGTGTGGAGCAACCTGAAGAGGGGATGTCAATCTCTGCTCCACACAGATGGGGGTTCTCACGTTGAAACAACACCACAGCTTCAACAGCAAACAGACATGGTATGCCACGTTGTGGACAAGGCCCAGGGAGACAGCACACTGGAGGCCGCCAGTCCCTCTAGCAGTGTGGCAGCACTCCCACTAGTGGCATGGAGGACCAGCGGGAGTGTGTCACGACGGGGCCATAACTGCGTAGCGGATGTACCCCAGATACTAGAGATCACAGTTGAGCAGGATACTGAAGATGCTCATGCTCCCCTGGGAGCCCGCAGAGACTCTTATTCACGTCATGCACCTTGGAGCGGAAAAAAGAGACACTCGTGTTCCACTAAGGCTCAGAGTTCTCTAGAGACCACAGATCGGCGATCAGGCCGGTCTCGGCGCAGACATGGGACTGGTAGTAGCCGTGAGGAGCTGGAGCCGGGAGCAGCACGCTCACTACGCCAGCAGATCCATGACACAGTGGGCCTATGCCTCCCATTGCGCTCATCCTCTCGAAATGCTCACCTTCCACCACCCAAACGTAAAATACAAATTACTGAGCTGATGCTGGAGACGTGCCCCTTTGCACCGGGATCAGACCTTGCCCGAAAATGGCACCTCATTAAACAGCACACGGCACCGGTGACAGTGACACCAGTGGATTCTTCCTCAGATGCCTGTGGTGCTACATGTGCATCACCTGAAGATGAGGAGGAGCGCTTGCGAGAAAGAAGGCGACTCAGCATCGAGGAAGGCGTGGACCCACCTCCAGATGCCCAGATCCACACAGTGGAGGCCATCACAGCCCCCCTAGCTTCCCTTTATAAACTGGGACCTAAGCTGGCCCCTGGAATGGGTGAGGCTGATAGCCGGGGCGCAACAGCAGCTAACTGTGACTCTGAGGATGACGACACCACCACTCTTTGCTTGCAAGCTCGCAGGCCCAAGCAGCGGCACACTTCAGCTGAGGGCCATCTGAGCAGCAAGCAACCAGGGCCTTGGAAAGTGCACACCCAGATCGACTATATCCACTGCTTGGTTCCAGATCTGCAGAAGATCACAGCACTTCCCTGCTACTGGGGTGTGATGGACCGCTATGAGGCTGAAGCACTGCTGGATGGTCGGCCCGAGGGCACCTTTCTGCTGCGAGACTCGGCTCAAGAAGACTATCTGTTCTCCGTTAGCTTCCGCCGCTACGGCCGCTCGCTGCACGCACGTATTGAGCAGTGGAATCACAACTTCAGCTTTGACGCACACGACCCCTGCGTGTTCCACGCAGCCACCGTCACAGCACTCTTGGAGCACTACAAAGACCCTAGTGCTTGCATGTTCTTTGAGCCGTTACTCACTGTGCCTCTGCACCGGACCTTCCCATTTGGCCTGCAAAGCCTGGCTAGAGCTGCCATTTGCAATGGGATCACCTACGATGGCATCGGGGCACTACCACTGCCCCCTGCTCTGCAGGACTACCTCAGGGAGTATCACTATAAGCAGAGGGTGCGTGTACGCTGGCTTGAGAGGGAGCCAGTCAAGGCCAAGTGAGGCAGGGCAGATCCTTCTCCGCTCTCCAACAGGAGTAGTCCGTTCAGCACTTTTCAGAAGTGGAGGAATTACAAGTTTTTGGGGCACGGGAGGAGGGAGGGGTTGGATGTTCGGGGATGGAGGTATGAAGGGCGGGACCTGAAACTGAACCCATATAAGCTTCTATCACTCTAACAAACAAAGAAATTACAAATATAGTGGCTTTCCAGTGTGCACATTTCACTACAGCTTATGGACTAGGATGACACAGCAGAGGTTACATTTCCCCTTCTCCTTCAGTTCCCATTAGAGTTGTCAAAAGTACCAACTTCGCTGTTGAGCGGATTCGTAAACACCTGATTGGCCATATCATCAGATATGTCTGTGATTGGCTTCAATGAGCAGCGCTTCAAAAATTTTGTAAATTGTCATCAACGACACTCTTCATCGAGCGCTTACTCAGATACACACGAGAGTATTTGAAAGCGGGAGCGTTTGAAAGCAGACGTCTACTGTGGACCAGTTGGCTGATAGACGGCTGCCTTCATACGCTCCCGCTTTCAAAACGCTTTCAAATTCAAACACTTCCATGTGCTTTCAAACGCTTCCATGCCTCGATCATTGTAGCCAATCACAGACATATCTGATGAGCCGTGAACACAATGGCCAATCAGAGGTGTTTACAAATCCAATTTCACATTTTTCAAATTTCAGTACCGATTGGTACCGAAGTCGGTACATTTGACAACTCTATTTCCCATGACTTTGCCCTAAGAGGGATCTGCAGATATTTTTCACTGTTTGACTGTGAGGTTTATGCCATTTCCATTCACCTCCCTGCCTTCCCTTAATTCCCTTGCATTAAAATTGCATTGTTAGTGTTTATTCAACATAGGGAAGGGGAAATGAAGGGTGATATTCAAATATTGATTTTCCAGCTTCTTTCATCATCTTTAGCTTTCATGGTGCTCTGTCAGTGGTTCCCATGGTAACATTCTGTGCTCATTCCATGGTTAGAAGAGGCATTCTGGAGCAGGAAATAGAAAGGCTTTCACCCTGCTCATAGTGAATGAGGCAGAGGGATCCATGAAAGATGGATTGACCTTAAACTGTATCTAGACAGCTTTTGGGAATGTGTTGCAGTGGAGAGAAGGGCTCTGTTATGTTCTGCTTCCTTACGCTTCCGGGAAGCGATTAAGGACGACAACATGATGTGGTGATGATGTGTGTGAGAGCTCTTGGTTTTCAAAAAACATTGTTACTCGCACTCTGCGTTCTGTTGCTGTCGATATGTTTTGTAATCATTAATTCCTACCACTAATTGCACAGGGGGGGTGACTAATTCTGTATCGTTTTTTTTTTTTTTTTTTTTTTTTGTATTGTTGTGAATGGTCTATTAGTGCCCTTGAAGTTGGGCACTGATTAAGAGCACTTTAACTTAACTGTGCTTATGTTAGTGGGTGCAGCAGAGGCAATACATAAACCTGCTACACTGGGACCATTGTTGTTAGGCATAAATACCCTCCTATATACAGGAATAAACACTCTACACTCACTTTGTCTAACCACATCGCTCTAGACAGGATATAGTAAGTTTTGAGGTGACCCCATCAGTGCCATTGGAATTGGGTCAAGCTGGCTTGTTTTATGAGACCTGCTTAGTTTAAATGATTTTAATAATTGATGAATAATCTTTAGTACATTTAAGTTTAGCAGATTCTTTTGTTAAGGAACTAGAGGAAGGTTTGGAATTTAAATAAATGGAGTATAATCACATTGTTGGCCAAGACTAGGCCAAGACCAGCTTATTAATCACTTTAGAATCCAGATCCACACTTGAATTTCTATAACTACAATGAGGGATTTCAAATAGAAGTTAAGAGAAAAGGACATATGTATAACTCTTGTGCTGTTTACCCCATTTGTTTAGTCTCAAAAAAGATTAAATCACATTTAAACCAGCGATTCCTAATCCTGGTCCTGGTGCCCCCCTCCCCATATAAGAGTGACATACAAAATGTGCGGGATTGGGGGGCGGGGGTTCCAGGACCGAGATTGGGAACCACTGACTTAAGTAATGTGCATACATCTAAACCATGAAGTTCATCATATGGTGCATTCAGTGGATTTGTTACAATTAGTGGTCCAATTGGAAAAGACGTGTTTTCCAATGACCGTTCCTACACTGAATGTCAGTGGCACCGTGAGACATCCTTTTCATGGGCCTGGTGCTGATGTGTGATGTATTTTGAATACTGCTAGGGATATTACTATTGATTCTTAAATCTTTCTGACTTGTTTTCAATTGATGCGATCAGGTAGAACTGCCAAATGCTAAGCTCAGGCTCGCAACACCTAAACAGCAGGGTATACAGTGCAACTATAACCAGCTTTGTGTGCTTGTGTGTGTGTGTATGTGTGTTGCACTGACCCTGACCTCAGTCAACCATAAGAGACTTCTGCTGACTTGAAAAGTTTTGTTATACGCTCCTCCCAGGCAACATTAATCCACAGTCTATCCTGATGCATTTAAAGTCGTCTTCCTGCACGTTATCCAGTCGAGTCTTTTTCCTTGCACAAGAAAGGATGTCAGAATCATCCTGGGAAGAATTCAAAGACATGAGGAGAGAACTTTGGGGTGACATCACTGCAACCACTGTGTGGTTTGATCTCCCTCACCACCTCTCTCTCTGTAGGGTGTGGGTGAAATTAGTGCAATTTAGACAGAGCCTCGGCTTGTATGATGGTTGTGAAGCAGGTTTCAGGTTGACATGGCATCTGAAGGGGCCAGCTGTCCTGCTTACTGCTCACCTGTAAAAGTGTCATGCTTGGCTTTGCTCCAGACACTCCTCACTGCACTAACCCGTGAAACTTGACGTGTACCTACCTATACCTGTGTGTACCAATTTTCATCAGGGGTGGAGCATTTGCTCAGTCAGATTGGGGCAGAGAAGAGGATCATGGTGTCTCTTCTCTTCCCCCCTATTTTTCCCTAGTTTTACTAAAGGCATAATGGATATATATATATATATATATCCATTATATATATCCATTATATATATACACACACACACATACACATACAGATTTTTAAAATGAAATATTTTTATTATTAATAACTGTAAAGAAATGCAATAATGTTCTTGGGCTTAGCTATAATGGTGACCCATGTGAAAACTGATGTGAATTGTCTGAGAAATAGTTCTCTATTGAAATTGTCTTCAGGTTAGAATCATTCTATTCACATCACGACAACATAGGATGTTGGTGCAGTGTGTCATAAAAGTGTGTGAGAGAAATAATAGATAAATGTGACCAAAGGTTTAAGTTTGGTGGAAAATTGTCAATGTGATTCTCACAAAATTATTGCTAAAATGTTCCAAGATAAACATTTTGAAATTAAAAAAGGCCTAGTTTTAGACCCTAAAGGTGCTCATTGGCTCACTCTATGGATTTATTAACTTTCAGAAGTGCCTTTTCTTAAATACTTCACCCTTTCCTCAAGTAACCCAAATTTAGTTGTCCCCAGTGGTTAATTTGCATTCTGCAGCAAATTAAAGCAAAATGCGACATAAACGTATGCATTAGTTATGAGTTTTTATACAAGTGTGTTGTTGTGTGCTGAAAGGAAGTTAGAAATATCACGAAGAATTTGTGAACAAAAAGCTTTTATTCCCCCATATTTTAGTATCAAAGTTAAGGTCTGAATTTGCTGTTTATCTGTTCACCAGAACAGTATAGTTAAATGTGATTATTAAATATTTATAGACCATCAGGTGTATGATTGACTCAAGTGATCGGTCAGCAGAGACTTTATCACAGATCACCACAAAGCACGATGAAAGGTCATGATTCTCAGATATGATACTGAGGCTTCGATTGGCAGTGTGTGTCCTCACACGTTATACACCTGTCAGTAGCCTAGCCGTAATTTCTTCTAGAAAATAACAATACTATGTTAAAATGTTAGAGAGAGTGTTGCAAGCCATTTTATGTGCAGAGCCTTGCACATTACCAACAGGAAAAGTTTTCTGTTCAATATTATTTGATATGTTTCTGTGCACAAAGGGAGGTTGTGTTCAGCAATGTTTAGACAGAAATAAAAGACTGACTTGTATTAAATTTTGTTGGATCTGTCTCAGATTCAGTAAGTCACAAGCATCACCATGGTAACTGTGTTACCTTAAAGGTGGAATGGGCTGAAGGTGAGGTTTAAGGACTGGGTGCCATGATGACAACATTTGACAATGATTACACTTAAGATGACTCTTGCGCCACCCATGACCTGCCTCCGTATTTCTGATTGGACCCTTGGGACTAGCCCCTCAAAAAACTTGCTGAAACATGCACCAATGGGTTCTCTGGAGTGACGTGGATATCACTGTCTCTCACCATCTTATGTGTTTAATTTTTTTTTTTATACACCGCCCAAGGTTTGTACTGTACAATGTAATTATTCGCACTCAATGTCCTCTCTCTTACCTTTCCTTCATTCTCTTATGTACAGTTAATGGTCCCTACTCCCAGGCTGTTACTAAGTTGCTCTGTTGTATTATTTTGTTTGACTTTGGGTTACAGTTTGCTGTTTTTGGGGGTGGGGGGGCTCCACATGCCCCTCTTTCACCAGTAGCTGTCACTCTTGGTGCTCTTGGCTTATGCTTCATTGTCTTAATATTCAAAAATAAAAAGTGTTGTATGTGTAATCTGTTTTCCTGTTTTTCCTTTTTCATTTAGCACACCATGACACCAGCTTGGTTCTAATAAATATGATATTGAATTTTTTCTATGTGAAATTTAAATGTCACCTCCATAAAATTTGTATTTTGAAATTTTTTTTGGTCTTGAAATAATATTCATGAAGCTAAATTAATCCTAAAAATGTTTAACATTTTTAAAGATTACATTTTACATTGTATTAAAAGTGCTAGTTGGCCTTTGCTTAGCAGGCTATTAGCTTAACATCATGCTAACAGTTTAGAAAAACACTTTTGTTTAGCAAGAACAATCAAGATATGATAATGCACTACATTTATGATCAGACATTGAGAAAATGGATCATGCATGACTGGAACTGAAGGAAGAGTTAGGTTGCCATTTATCTCTGCAGTGTTCTGTTGAATTCAGGTAAAAATGCTAATGGGTGCAGTTTATCTGCAGTACACCTCTGAATAACTAAAAGACTGCGTTGATTGAGGAAGAAAGGACGTAGGTGTGAGGAAAAATATGTAATCTCTCAATCTAATGCACTAGTCACTTCACACCAGTATTATGTAATGTACTTCATACTAATACTGCATTAACCTGCTATACGTTCCATGTTTTTCAGTCCCGTTTGGGGCACTTAAGGTCAGTGTGTAAATGTGTAGGGACCAGCAGGAGTTCAGTATGGTTGGAGCCTGCCTTAAAGACACTGTACTGAGCTATAAATATACCCAGACATCTGGGCCTCTCAACAGATTGAAGTTCACGGTAAGGTCCTCATGGTCTTGTGTTGGCCACAATGGAATAACTGTGTTCAAGTGACATCTGGACTTGTCATCCAGCTTAAACAAGGTAAGAGAAGAAATAGCTAAGCTTTTTAGCAGCCAAGCCACCCAAACATTTAGTAGATTCTTAGTAGTGGCTAAAAGAAAAATGTTATTAATGTACCTTCAGGTCATTTTTAATGCTCAGTTGTACCACCTTGTGGTTAAAAGTGCTTGTGGATCAAGCAGCCTGTTCTGCAAGTCCATAGAAAAGGTTCTAGGTCATTCTCTTCTTATTGCTGGGCCCAACCTTGAGGTTCCCACCTCCTCGGGTGTGATACTATAATATGTTGTCAGTTCATCATTCAGGCTCTGTCTCTTTTACAGAAATGGGGAGGGCAAGGGTCGGGTTGCATTCTCTCCTCTGCACGCCATGTCTGGCTGGATTTTGTGAGACATCCATTTGCTGGGCAGTGAACTACCAGACACACATTAACAACACGTAGTAGATCTATTCGACAAACATTCAACATCAAAGTTGTCTGCTAAATATGTTTTCTAAATATCTTAAAGGCAGCTGGATTGAGCTTGATAGTGTAACTTCCAAGAAGTCTATGATTCAGTATTGATTAAGAGTTCTAGGAATACACTCAAGCTAACACAGAGATGTGTGATACACACACACTCACAAGCGCTGACAGGAGCAGGTCACTTTTGAAGGTCATGTTGAGTTTTGATGTGGACAGCAAAGAGGACTTTTGTGCCATCTGAAATGCCACACTGTAGTCTTTTATGCAGTATTGCTAAAATACATAAAAAATACATAAAAAAAAAAGCCTACTTTTTGGGGTGCATATTAATTTTGTCAGAAAAAAATCTTGACCATCATGGCTTCTTAAAGTTACAGTTAACCTAAAATCGAATATTCTGTCTGTGTTTGTTGGTTATTTCAGTTTTGTATGTCTATCTGTCGTTTGTGGAAACACAAAGGGACAATTGTAGGCTACGGGTATGTTTTCCATACAATGGCAATGGCACCATAAAAATGTCAAGATAGGGCCTATGACACACGCACTGTATTACAAGTCTTCTGAAGGCGTTCAATATCTTACTGAAATGTATGTCGTTATTTGCTTGGCAGGTATAACGAACAAATATACTTCTCCTTTTAATTAAAATTTTGTTCCAGATTCATTCACGAATCGAGCTGATCCGGTTCTCAAGTTCAACTTGACAAGCGGTTACTTCACTGAAGGGAAAATTTACGTTATATTTGAATTACAGCTTAAATTTTGGTCTGTTCTTAACACAAAAGACTTATATCAGATGAATGTAGTGCACGAGGTCATATTAACCACATTCATTTAAGGTGATTTGTGTCCATTATTTCGAAGATTCAGTTACGAGTCGAACGGGTTTGGAACGACATCAAAGTTTATGTATTAGGCTACCTTAATGTTTTGATGCCCTGTTTCATATATATATATATATATATATATATATATATATATATATATATATATATATATATATAAAAAGTTTAAGTTATGTGGTTTCGAAGTCTTCTTTATTTTGTGTGTTTCCTTTTGTGTCCAGCAGGTGTCGTTACAGTTTAATATGAAAACACAGACACAACTTCTCCGTCGCAATTAGGAGGTAAGGGCTGCATGTTGGTCTGATGCCATCTTTACTATTAAAGTAAACTCTTTGACCCTTGTCCCGTCTTCTGTCTTACCTTATGTTGTTTATTGGTAGCCTATATGTGACAGGTTGATGTGGACTAAACCATTTGGAGTGTCAGTATGCTGGAAATGTCTTTGCATGAAAAGCTTACACAATATTTAAAAAAATGACAAGGATACTCTGTCTCTCCTGCCCTGGTTATATCATTCCCACCCTCTCCTCCACGTTATCCTTTCTCCCTCTCTCTCCTACACTCCTCCATATATGATTAGTTTAACTCTTTCCTCATCAGCACTCTGTGACTCAGCACAATAGCTCATAATCCCCTGGTTTCACAGACAAGGCTTATGCTAATGTTTAAAATGCATGTTTGAGCTGTTTTAACTGAAAGCAACTTGTAATGACATATCTTAAAATATGTCACTGCCATTGTTTTGTCTCAAGATGCACACCTGTAATGTTTTTTTCAAGTGTACGTTTATAAAAGATGCTTAAATATCCTAATTGAACTAAGGCCTAATCCTTGCTTAGGCTAAGCCTTGTCTGTGAAACTGGGCCAGTGTTGTACTAGTCCATGATCTGCACACTGTATGTCTGCCTGAGTCAGTTGTTTTTCATAATTATGGTAGGAATGTAATATTTTATGCCTTTTCTAAGACCTGGGATTGGTTCAGAGACACGGCTTTGTAAAAAAAAAAACTTCAAATGGTGAGACAGTGGTCAACTACAGACTAAGTGTTCTCAACTCTATGTCGCAATGCAGCTGCTGCATGGATGCTGTTGCTTAGCAACCAGCGCATCACCAGAAGCTGCTCATGGTTATGCAAGACCCTTCTCTCTTTCTGGCTGTCTCTCTTGATTCATCTTCATTTGTCTCACCTCTGGGCTTTCTGCATTAGGGTCTTTTTTTGCAGATTTGCCCTAAAGTATGTTTAAATGTTGATGACTAACAGTTGTCAGTCTGACATAAAGATCGCTTAGGTACGTCATAGACTTTGTGATCGGTGGATTGGATCCAGAATGTGGGAGTAATTCATTTTTAATTCTGCGTGTATCTGTTTGACCCTGCAAATGTTGGCTTGTCTATGGACTTCAGACCTCTTTATCAGATCAGACTACAGGTGTCCTGATTAACTCCTAGTTGCTGAGCAACCCCTAATTCATGTCTGTTTCTTGTAAAACTGAGCAAACAATAAGATAAAAGGATGTCATATAGACAGTCAAATAGTAGATTTTCACATTTTAGTAAGACAGGGGATGCGGTATTCGACTGAAATTGTGTTCTGTTCTGGGTGGTTGCTAGTGCATTGCTATGTTGTCCTAGGTTGTGGTTACTTACTTTCTAGGACAATGCATGGTAGATATACAACCCTATTTTCAGAAAAGTCTTGCATGATACAAGACAGCTAGTCTGATTCTTCTTTTTTACTATAGGCCATTCATTTTCAATAAGAGACAGATATGGACTGAAGGCACTCTTTTGTTGTAGCACGTGCAGAATGAGGCCTGGCATTGCCTTGCTTCCCAGGAAATATGTCATCTTGATGGCAATATATGCAAGTTCCTTCACACATATGCAAGTCACCCATACCATTTACACTGATGCACCTCCATACCGTGATAGATGTTTGCTTTATTTGCAACAAAAGTCTGTATGGTCCCTTTTGTCTTTTGGACTGAAAACTCGATTTCTGTTTTTTTCTCAAAAACATGCTGAAAGGTGGACTTATCTGACCACAGCACACATTTCCACTGTCTTTTGGACCATCTAAGATGAGCTTGGGCTCAGAGAACTTGGCGGCATATCTGTATAGAACTGATGTATAGATTTCTCCTTGCGTAACAGAGATTCAAGTTGCATTTCTTGATGCAGCGGCAGACTGTGTTAAGTGAAAACGGTTTTCTAAAGTACTCCCCAGCCCATGTGGCTATTTATAACACAGCAGCATGACAGTTTCTCATGCAATACTGTCTAAGGGGTGCAGAGGTTTCCTGCCTGACCCTACACGGACTGAGATTTCTCTGATTCCCTGAATCTTTTCTCAATATTATGCATGGTAGATGGTGAAAGACCTAAATAAAATCACAATATAATTGCATATACATATAATTGAAATCTTGCATTAAGAAATGTGATTTTTGATTCTCTCATGAAATTTGGCACAAAGTGGTGAGCCATGACCCATCTTTGCTTGCAAAGACTGAAATGCTCCTTTTATACCCAGTCATGACCCTCAACTATTACTAATTCATCTGCTTATTGTGGACTGTTTTAAAACGGTTGAACTTGGATATTCAATAAACCTTTTCACTATTATTTGTTAGAGTGTCTTACAGAAAATCAAAATCAAATTTTGTTTATATTTACAAAATACAAATAATTTAGTCAGTGAAAACATTGGAAATCTTTTCTTTGTACTTCCATCAGTTAAATAAAGCTTCAAGATAATTAACAAATCACAGGTTCTTGATTTTATTGCATTTTACAAAATGTCCCAACTTTTCTGGAAATGGGGTTGTAAGCCATCTGCCATATTTGAATGGTCAAAGCCGTTCTGTGAACATTTGCAAGCAAGTTTACTGTGTGTTTGCAACCGGAGTTATAAGCATGTATAGGGTGACCGTCCCAAAATTGGAAGCTTTGTCCCACATCCCATAAGACGTAAGCAGCGTCCCCCATTTCAATTATGTCTCTATTATTTTTTCCTTTACTAAAGTTACAATACCACAATTAAAGCTGCAAGCAGCGATGAAAGGGCCCTCACACCTATGCCACATCAGTCGTTTGTATTTGCCACACTTCCTGCTCCCAGCTGGTGGCACTATGACTATAACAAAATTTTGCCATGTAGATGTCTTCAGGCCAGGGCACTTGTCAAACATGTAAAGTTTGAGGCAGATTGGACATTGTATGTTTGAGTTACAACAACTTCCTGTTTCATGACGATAATAGCATGCTTTAGCACTCAGCTAAGTGTTACTAGCATGTTTTAAAATATTTCTAACATGTTTAGCGCTCAAATGCATATTTTAGTATGTTGCTAGTAACTTCCTGTTGCCAGTGGGTGGTGCTATTACTATAACTGAATATTGTCATGTAGATGTGTTCAGGACAGGACTGTTCTCAAACATAAAGTTTGGGGCAGACTGAACATTGTATGCCTGAGTTACAGCAACTTCCTGTTTCATGGAGTTAATCGCATACATTAGCACTTGCAATTAGCAAGTGTTGCATGATTTAAAGTGTTTCTAGCATGGCATATTTAAATGTGTTTCAGGGAGTGAATTACAGTGTAAAACATGTAATTTCCTGTTGCCAGCATGTGGCTCTATGGCTAACTGAATACTGGCATGTAGATGTCTTCAGGTAAGGACTCTTATCAAACATGTGAAGTTTGGGGCAGGGTGGATATTGTATGCCTGACTTACAACAGCTTCCTCTTTCATGACAAAACATCAGACTTTGTCAGGCCGCCATACTTGTACATGAAACGAAGAGGGAAGGGCTTTTAATTGAAATTTGG
This sequence comes from Chanodichthys erythropterus, assembly GCF_024489055.1. NCBI lineage: Eukaryota > Metazoa > Chordata > Actinopteri > Cypriniformes > Xenocyprididae > Chanodichthys > Chanodichthys erythropterus. The sequence goes on from NC_090239.1 coordinate 15,820,808, forward strand.
TAGGTGGCGCTATCGAGCCATTTTGCCACACCTAATTCTGAAACCCATATCAGACGTACATTTTCACCACTTCTGACATGTGTGCAAAGTTTCAGAGTTTTCAAGCATGTTTAGGCCCTCAAAAATGCAATTAATTTTGGAGAAGAATAATAATAGACCAAGCAATTACAATAGGGTCCTCACACTATCGGTGCTCAGGCCCTAATAAGAAATATAATCCAATAACCAATGCATTCATAGAGAGAATGTGATTTTTACCTACTAGCCTGTTATTCAGTTCATACAATATATTGCTAAAAGTATTGGGACAACCCTCCAAATCATTGAATTCAGGTGTTCCAATCACTTTCATGGCCACAGGTATATAAAATCAAGCACCTAGGCATTCAGACTACTTCTACAAACATTTGTGAAAGAATGGGTCGCTCTCAGGAGCTCAGTGAATTCAAACGTGGACCGTGATAGGTTGCCACCTGTGCAATAAGTCCATTCGTGAAATTTCCTCACTACTAAATATTCCATGGTCAACTGTTAGTGGTATCATAACAAAGTGGAAGCAATTGGGAACAACAGCAACTCAGCCACGAAGTGGTAGGCCACGTAAAATCACAGAGCGGGGTCAGCACATGCTGAGGCGCACAGTGCGCAGAAGTCGCCAAGTTTCTGCAGAGTCAGTAACTACAGACCTCCAGACTTCGTGTGGCCTTCAGATTAATTCAAGAACAGTGCATAGAGAGCTTCATGGGAATGCCCCCTTCATGTTCGTATGAGCGAGTTTGGTGTGGAAGAACTTGACTGGCCTGCACAGAGTCCTGACCTCAACCCAATAAAACACCTTTAGGATTAATTAGAGTAGAGACTGTGAGCCAGGCCTTCTCACCAACATCACTGCTTGACCTCACAAATGGAATAGGTTTCCAAGCCTTACATCACCAAGTTCAATGCAAAACATCGGATGCAGTTGTGTAAAGCACTGCATTCGCTGTAAGAACTCTAGAGCAGTGGAGACGTGTTTTCTGGAGTGACAAATTACGCTTCTCTGTCTGACAATCGATGGATGAGTCTAGGTTTGGTGGTCACCAGGAGAGCGGTACTTGCCTGATGCGTTGTGCCAAGTGTAAAGTTTGGTGGAGGGGCATTATGGTGTGGGGTTGTTTTTCAGGGGATGGGCTTGGCCCCTTAGTTCCAGTGAAAGGAACTCTTAATGCTTCAGCATACCAAGACATTTTGGACAAATTCATGCTCTCAATTTTGTGGGAACAGTTTGGGGATGGCCCCTTCCTGTTCCAACATGGCTGCGCACCAGTGCACAATGCAAGACATGGATGAGCGAGTTTGGTGTGGAGGAACTTGACTGGCCTGCACAGAGTCCTGACCTCAACCCGATAGAACACCTTTGGGATGAATTAGAGCGGAGACTGCGAGCCAGGCCTTCTCGCCAACATCACTGCCTGACCTCACTAATGTGCTTCTAGAAGAATGGTCAAAAATTCACATAAACACACTCCTAAACCTTCTGGAAAGCCTAGAAAGCATTCCCAGAAGAGTTGAAGCTGTTATAGCTGCAAAGGGTGGGCCAACTCCATATTAAACCCTACGGATTGAGAATGGGACGTCATTAAAGTTCATGTGCACGTAAAGGCAGGCGTCCCAAACCTTTTGGCAATATAGTGTATTTAGTAGACTGAATAGGTCCTGTTTTTTACAACCAGAGGCTGCGCAATGTTGTGGCATCTTGGAAAACTCATTGATTTTTACTGTGAGAGATGACAGTATCTAAAATGTTGACCATAACAAGATGGTGGACGCTTCGACGTGTCTGGAGCGGTCGAATGTGGCATCACATCTATGGTTCTGGGTAGTTGATTTCTAGGTGATCTGGATGGTTGTTATGATTTTCTGGGTGATTACTAATGCATCACACCCAATATTCTGGTGTCTAGATACAATTTAGATATTTTAGAAATTTGCACAAACCCCTTATTATTACGAACAACAATAATAGTAAGGTCAGCCTTAGCAAACACCAGTAATAAATGCTGTTAAATGCTAAATTGCAGTAAACACAAACAAATAGCCTGTAAAGAATTTTATAAATTCTACTTTGAGATGTGTCCCTTAGATCTCCAGAAGATCACTGCAGTGAGTAGACAGAACAGCTTCTAGCACATCCTGCTGCTCTGTGGGCAGCCTGCAGGACCATGCTTATCATCTCCCTTGTCACATTATGCAGTGAGCTCTCCCTTTTTCTCTCTCACCCCCTCCCGTCCTCTCCACGCCCAGTGATGGTGAATCAGGCCACCCACTTGGGTGCTCTGAACTAGAACAGCAGCCTACTTCTCAGTATAATTAGAGCTAAAACCAGAGAGAGAGGTGTGTGTATGTGTGAGTGAGTGTTGAGGGAGAAAAGGTGGCCTTGGACGTGTCACTTTGTCTTGAACTTTGAAAAGGCTCAGCTTTTTCTACCTCCAGGAAGGGCGAGAGAGCCGAGGCTGCTCATTTCGGCGTGAACAGCGGAGTGACAGTAAAATACATATCCATCTCTCTCTCTGCATGAGGTTGCGGTGGATGGGTGTGATTAAGAAGATTATGACCCCTCCGAGTGGGCCTACAGAGCCGAGGATTGCTTGCACAGCTGGTGATGGGGAGAAGGAAGCTGTGGAAGGAGATTGAGAAAAAGCTGGATGGACAAGAAGCTTAGAGCAGACTGGCCTCCTTTGAAAGAAGCACTTCTCTTCACACATTTTTAGTTTCATAATGGGGGTCAGTGAGTGCAGTAAAGTTGGATTACATTAGCTTAGTATTGCAGGCCAGGCTTTTGCAGCACACATGCACATTACATGCGAGCAATACAAATTAAAAATAGGTGAACAGTAAATTGCTTTCAGATAATAAAATGGTTCAACTTACGATTATAAGGTCACAGGGGAGTCAAACATTTGGGCACATCTGATGTTCCTCTTGAGTATTAGTGTTCATTTTAATATAATAGCATGTTGATGGAAGGATGTGGGGTTGGGGGGTGGTTGTGAGAGCACAGAAAAATATTGTGTGGACTGTGTTGTGAAAATGCATGTTTTCATACTTTGCGCTCAAAATATTTGGTGTTGATGTTGGTGACTAACTAACCAAACCATATACAAGTGAAATGGCTTCTCGAACGAGAAAAAAATGTAGGGCAGATTTTGTAGAAGTCCTTGATTTCGTCCATTGTGAATTCATTGAATCATCAGATTGTTGTTGTATGTGAGTGACTGACAGGTTGCTGGAGGGGAGGAATTATTGTCCCGTGACTCCCGCCCTCACGCCGTTGCACACTTCATCAGAGGAGAGCTGTCGTTGTGAGGGGGAGGGGACCATTTATAACAGGGCCATAACCACCATAGTCAGTCAAGTCAAGTCAAGTCAAATTTATTTATATAGCGCTTTTACAATTGGTAATTGTTTCAAAGCAGCTTTACAAATTAGAAGCACAGAAAAAAAGGAAGTGGTTAAAAATAAGCTGTACAAACAAGCGTGGTAATATGTAACATACAAGATGGTGCTACATCAAGCCAATGTCGGCTGACTCACAGGGTTGGAAAAACCCCCCTAGGAGAAAAACCCAGCGTGCTAACACTGGGAAAAAAAGTCCTAGGAGGGAAAAAAACCCTTGGAAGATATATATAATATATGTAAATGGATATGGAGATCAAAAGACAAGTCCCCCCAATAATTAGAAATGGCCAAATTGTCCCCCCCAATATATAACATTATTGATGCTGCTCTGCTGTACTCCATTATGCACTGCGCTGTTTGTTGTTAGGATGACAAAAAAGTTTTAAAAGTTACATTTTTAGGCTGGTCTGTCTCAGGGGTCTAAAAGTGCTCATCACTGCAGAATTAGTGAGCTGGCCAATCAGATCAAAGAAGGCGGGGTTTACTGTTCACAGAAGACAAGTGTGAATTCCAATGCGATTCCTTTCATTTTAGCAGTGAAAGAGTATGTGGCAAGTAAGTAGCTGCTAAACATTTAATATTTGACTACTGTTTTATGATTAAATATTCAGCGACCAACAGTAATATTTAGTGATTTAAACTACTCAACATTTCTATAAAATTTTGCCGTTTTGAATTGAAAACATGCTATTATTTGATTAATATGATATGATTAGTGTAATTCATAACTGAATGTGACGAGACAAGAAACATTTTGCGTTTTTTGACATATCAGACATACAAATAAAAGTGAATCTATTTTTAAAAAACTATTATTTGCAAATAGTATAAATTGATTTCCTAATAACTACAATAGACCTGGAACTTTTACTGTTCTTTAATTTTCATTACTCCCTTAAATCCCTTTTAATATTTTATTTATTTGATTCCTTTTAATAAAAAAAAAAAAAAGAAATAGTTACAGCCTTGATTTATAATAAACACTGCAATATGGCATAAAAAATAAGAATGGTCAATTTTGAGTTCATGATGACTTTAAAAGAATATTCCAAACGAAAAGGAGAATTCTGTGAATTTACTCACTGCCATTGTATGGACAAAATTACAATGGAAGTCAGTGGTAATCGAAACTTTGGTTACTAACATTCCTCAAAATAAGAGTTTCTGTTCCCGTTGACTTCCATTCTATGGGCAGAAAAAATACAATGGAAGTCAGTGGGGACTGAAACCGTTTGGTTACCATCATTCTTCAAAATGTTATGTTCCATAGGAAGTTACTCATAATGACATGAGGGTAATTTTTGGGTAGACTTTCCCTTTAAAACAAGACAGTGTGATGTCCCTCACCTGACTGCAGATGGTACACTCTGAGGTACAAGTGCATAGCCTATATTATACTCTCTGCTTCACATTAGAGCCTTTATTAGCTCAGCGGTTTTGGTGCCGTTTCATGAAGTCTGGCGTTTAGTAGGGGCAAGTTTAGATCTTTGAGTACTGATGCTTTTTGCGTCTCAACCAGCAGAGGGAACTAAAGAGCTCTGTGATGGAGACAAAACTCTTCAGGGAAGTAGTGTGAGATGTTTCTGCATGTGTATGATGAGTGTGTGCATGTGTTTTCATACTTCCTGTCTCAGCAGGTTTGATGTTCAAAGTGCCCCTTATTATCTTTAACCTCCTTTATATCTTTAACCTTTTTTTTTCCTTTCTTCCTCCACTCATTGTGTAAGCAATGCAGTGTGAATGCCTCCCAACCCCCCTGCTGCCCTACAAGCTCCGCAGTCAGGGCAAGACAGAGAGTGAGAAAGAGGGAATGAAAGGAGGAGGAAATTATGATCCGCATACTGCACATCCTAAGGCACTCAGACTGTATGGTGAATGTTGGAACGAAGCGAGAAGGAAAGGGAAGCAAGGATTTGGAGTCTCCATATGGAGCCACAATATCTAGCGGAATAATGAGCACTGATCTTTGCAACTATTATATATATATATATATATACATATATATATATATATATATATATATATATATATATATATATATATATATATATATATATATATATATATATATATATATATATATATATATATATATATATATATATATATATATAATATAAACTGCACAAGCTGAAAACTTTGGTTTTGCTTCAATAACCAGTTTTTACATTAGTGACGCAGCACAGTACCAAGCGTAACCCATATTTAATGTAGCTTGAGACGTTTTCTCTCACCTTGCGTTGCTTCATTCATGGTTTTTGAGGATAAGGGCATGTCAGGCAACCATCTGCCAAATTTTAGTACAGATACATTTTTGTTTTTGCAAATTTGCACAGGGAAGCCTTTTCCCCTAATAGTTGATAAAGTTGATATATGTTTATAGTTGCAGTTATTATTTGCATTTAGCTGTTCTTGTCCCTGTCAGAACAGAACTGTGGCCCATTTTGAGTCGCAGCCCTCCAAAACTACTGATCTAGCATGTTTTACAGCACTTAAAGGATACAATTTTCATACAGAAAACATCTGAAATATCAATTGCAGTCTCTATTCATCTTGTTTTTTGGTACATAGTACCAAGATGCAGCCTGTGTTTAATCTTCTGAAGCTTCTTTCTCTCTCATTTCTGTGCATTTCAAATCACAGGATGGAGCGTTCTTCACCCTCTCTTTTCTATCCCGCTGACCTATTTTTGATCTTCTGTGCTGTTTTCCACTCCATGCCAGATTAACATTTCACCAAGCAAGACGAGTGGAGACAAGGAGAGAGCAAAATCTAAGATGAAATGACAGCTCTATACGCCCCCACTCTCCTCGCTTTTCAACTCCGCTGCCCTGGTCTCCACCGCTCTTCTGCTTTCTTCCGCTCTCCTTTCATCTGCTCTCCTTCCCATAATCCAGTCCTCCTTTATTTAACTTGGTCACCCGGCTTCAGATAGCCAAAGAGACCACAAGAAACGTGGGACTGTTTTTGCAATTCATTTGTTGCCGTCGTCATTAACATTTCAGCTTGAGCGAGTGCTTTTCTTTGTGGGAGAGAGATGGGAGTTTAAAACATGGATGAGAGCGAATTCTCACAGTGAATAATAATAGGTCACGCCGGAGGAGAGAATGAAGGAGTTTCATCACCTTGCTTTGCTTCTCTCCTCTCTACTCTGATGTGTTCAGGCTGCAGTTATCACTCACATAACACGACGGAAAAGTTTGATCATAAGCATCGCGAAGCCGCTAATGAATCTGGGCGTTTGTGACACAGATCTGCCCTGATTTCTGTCATCAATAGCGATGGATTGGCTTTGCAATGTGAAATAAGATGCAGTGTGGAACTATTCCTTTTCAAAGCACATCTGCCTCAATGGATTTCTGTCTCCCTCTGTTCCTTCCTGTATGCCTGTGCTAATGAATGCATGCATGCATCAAACACTTGCACAGCAGCTGTACTGTCAAGGGAGAGAAACTGCATTTTACAACCTTACGACCAATCACCCCCCCACCCCATCTGTTTCGGTGACCTCACAGTTGCTAGGGTAACGGGGATTCCTAGCTCATGGATGGATCTGATTGGTTTGGAGATTGAGAGGATCCTCTAATTGGGTCAAAAGCACAACTAACAGAATACACAAGATGTAACCAAATTTACACGCGGCACTTTATGTTTGTGTGAATGTGTGCTGGCACTATAACCACTGACTCATGATGAATTCTTTTATTTTGTTACCTTGTTACTATTGGTGTTCCTTTAGCTTAAGCCTTCACCAGAACATTGGTACAAATGGGCTGGTATTCTAGACTGATTATAAAGTAAGTAAACAGCCAACAACACATGATTGTGGGCCACAGCTGTTTTGTGTTTGCTCCATAAGCATCATTTCAGGCAGATTCTCACTGTTCCTCTCAGAATCCTCAAGTGGGTCAACTCAAACAGATTGGTGTTTACAAAGCAAAAAAAGATGCAGATGAGATAAAGGACAATAAAGATACAAACACAGGACACTGTTGTTGACCCAGCCTCACATGCTGCCCTGAGCCCTCACAGTCCGCCTCAGAGTCCACACTTTGATGATGTAATGCCACATAGTCTGTCCATTGTGAGCACCGTACTGAAAACTAAAATGTCACGGATAAAAGCATGTGATGGAATTTCGAATTTCGCATGAGCGTGCCAAGTCAAGCCAACAGCAAGCATTTTTTTTTCAGATCAGATTTTTACTGCGCCAACACGCACTAAAAGTTTTTCTTTTTATGAATTTAAATTTATATTGACACATATATTGCATTTTTTTTTTACGATTAATATTTATTTTTAGATTATTTAGAAATGTACAACAATTCAATACTGTTCAAAAGTTTGCAATCGGTAAGATTTTTATAATATTTTATGTCTCTCATGCCCACCAAGGGGTTATTTACGGAAGAGGATTAGGGCCAAGCAATAATAAAATAACCATCTCGAGATTAAAGTTGTTCAATTTCAAGAAAAAAGTCGTTAAATTTCGAGAAAAAAAGTCAAGATAAAATGTTGAGAATAAAGTCATTAAATTATGAGAAAAAAGTTGTTAAATTATGAGAACAAATTCGTAATTTAACAAATTTTTTCTCGTAATTTAACGACAATTTTCTCATAATTTAACGAATTTGCTCTCGTAATTTAACAACTTTTTTCTCGTAGTTTAATGACTTTATTCTCAACATTTTATCTCGACTTTTTTCTCGAAATGTAACGTTTTTTTCTTGTAATTTAACAAGTTTATTCTCAACATTTTATCTCAACCTTTTTCTCGAAATTTAACAAGTTTTTTCACGTAATTTAACAAATTTGTTCTCGTAATTTAACAATTTTCTCATAATTTAACGAAATTGTTCTCGTTATTTAACGACTTTTTTCTCATAATTTAATGACTTTATTCTCAACATTTTATCTCGACTTTTTTCTCGAAATGTAACGTTTTTTTCTTGTAATTTAACGAGTTTATTCTCAACATTTTATCTCGACTTTTTTCTCGAAATTTAACAAGTTTTTTCACGTAATTTAACGAATTTGTTCTCGTAATTTAACGACTTTTTTCTCATAATTTAATGACTTTATTCTCAACATTTTATCTCGACTTTTTTCTCGAAATGTAACGTTTTTTCTCGTAATTTAATGAGTTTATTCTCAACATTTTATTTCGACTTTTTTCTCGAAATTTAATAACTTTAATCTCAAGATGTTTTTTTTTTTTTTTTTTATTGCTTGGCCCTAATCCTCTTCCGTAGTTATTTGATAAAAAAGGGTTGGATGTTAAGAACAGTAAATGTTCTAGGTCTATTGTAGTTATTAAGTAATCAATTTAAACTATTTGCAAATATATATATTTTTAAAAATAGCCTGTATTCACTTTTATTTGTATGTCTAATATGTCAAAAATGCAAAAGTTTCTTGTCTCGTCACATGCAGTTATGAATTATATCATATCATATTAATCAAATAATAGCATGTTGTCCATTCAAAATGGTGAAATTTAAAAATGTTGAGTAGTTTGCATCACTGGATATTACTGTCAGAATAATGTCTATACAGAATACTGTCAAATCTCACAGAAAACCAAACAGGTCTGCTAAGTCATCCTTATTGTTGAGCCCTGCAAGAGTGGTATAGATCATGTATAGGTGGAGCAGTGCTTAATAAAAGCACAGTCCTGCATCCAAAATGAAGTACTGCCAAGCACTGAATAACTCAGTTATGTAACTCCCTAGCTGTGTGTAAAAACTAGTGAAAATCTTGCCATGGATTTGAGACATTGTTCCTGTTGGTTAAGCAATGTTCTCTGCATCTGACACAACTGCTTGTGTCCAGCTGAATGCACTAAATGAGAGCCGCTGTTAGGTTGTCTTTAAATAACAAGACACATGATTGGCTGGCAACTGTCTCCCTGTTTCTGAATCCCCATGTGAGATTCTAACTTCTATGTCTGTTATTTTGTATAAAGAAATTTAATGACTATATAGATGATGCCGTAAGCATTTATTATGGCGGTGATGACTGAGATGCATCATCTGGTCTTCTCATGATATCTGTTGAGCTGTGTGTATGCATGAGAAAGAATAGCAACTTGTGAACATGTGGTTGATTCCATTCGCACTCCTTGTGCCTTATTGGAGTTAGTTTGAACTGTCTGTTAATGCAGAAAGTTTATTTATAAACTCTCCATGGTGAGGTGGTTTGAGGGGACGAAACGCCCACCCTCGTGCTGGTCATGCTGGACTATTCCTGGTTACTGGGTCACTGGGGCAGGTGAGGCCCAAACTGCTGAGCGGAAAAGACCAGCTGCTGTTCTTCACCCATCCATGGGAGTGGTTGGATTGCTCCATGAAACCATTGCCAATATACAATTTACCTGAACACTTTCATATATAAATTATTGTTATTATTATTACTTATTGGAGTAACAGCCATATTCAATAGTATGAATACATAATTATAATATGTATTATATTATAGTAATACATATTATTAATACATATTGAAGCAAAGAGGATCTGTAGAGTGTGGAAAGTTCTGGAGGGCGTTTGATTCTTCTGCAATCTCTGTTTAAAACCTAAACTTATGCTCCCTCTTAAAGGGATAGTTCACCAAAAATGAAAATCACCCCACAATTTACTCACCCTAGGTGTATATGACTTTCTTCTTTCAGCCAAACACAATCAGAGTTATATTTAAAATATCCTGGCTCTTCCAGGCTTTATAATGGGAATGATTGGAGGATAAGATTTTGAAGCCCAAAAAAACATTCATCAAAAAAGTACATCCATCAATCATAAAACTTACTCCACACGGCTCCGGGGGGTTAATAAAGGCCTTCTCAAGTGAATCGATGCATTTGTGTAAAACAAATGTCCTTATTTAAAAATGCATAAAGCAAAATAACAAGCTTCCGGCCTGACAGCCATATGCATTCAACTTGCGTCTAAAAAGCGTAAGCTCAACGTTGTGTACTAACGCTTTTTAGACGCAAGTCGCGCCAGAAGCTCATTATTTTACTTTTTAAATAAGGAAGTTCAGAAGGACTTTATTAACCCTTGGAGCCACGTGTAGTACATTTTATGATCGATGGATGCACTTTTTTGGGCCTCAAAATCTCAGCCTCCAATCACTCCCATTATAAAGCTTGGAAGAGAGAATTTTTAATAGAACTTTCACTGTGTTGGGCTTAAAGAAGAAAGTCATATATACCTACTGGCTTGAGGGTGAGTAAATTATGGGTTAATTTTCATTTTTGGGTGAGCTATCCCTTTAAGATATCTTCTTTTGACCAAATTCAACAGCAAAATTTCTGAATCCTAAGAATGCACTGTGCCAAGCTGAGTGGGGAAAAAAATAAATCCAAGTTGGCAGGCAAGGTGAGAGAAGTGTTATTATAAATAAACATGTTTATTCAATTCTGTAAAGTAACAATAAAAAATAGTTTGTTGTAATGAAGAATGGATTATTTTATTCATTTTTTCCCTGAGTTGTCTCTATTGAGATCAGTTGTCAGGTCTCTTGAGGTGCTGCTATTTGTTTTTGAGTTATGTTCCATGTAGAGTGTTCCAAATTGTAAATTATGGGTAGTATGTTGTTATAACATAATATGTATGTTTAGAAGGCAGCTGCCTATATGTAGGCAGCGCACTAGGTTTTTGGGCTTCTGTGCTCACTCTGTATTCTCTCAAGGAGATTCTTCACCACCGCAACAGACAGAGAGAGGTCATATGAGGAAAGTCTGCAGCATTGGAGTGAGGAAGGAGGGGGTTAGTGCAGAAGGATTCATATTTAGGACTAAGGGTTAAACCTGGCCCTCTTCCCTACTTAGGTTGTAGTAGAGAGGAACTGTGTGTGTGGTGTGTTTCGCTATGCCAGAGCTTACTGCTTGATGTTGGTCTTTGATAAATGTTTGACTGTCAGATCTACAAGCAGAGTGAGTCATATTCACACTTGTCTGTGCTTCACTTGGAATGAAGCTGATGAGTCAGCCGAGAGTTCTTTAAGTAGCACATCAAGGCCCTGTTCTCCGTGGGTACAAACCAGAGAGAACATACTGCTCTCCAAAGACACAGTGATTCCATAATCAGCTCTCATCTTATGTAAATAATGCTGTTTTGATTAATGACAAAAGTCTTTTACAAGCTAAGATCACTACATACTTTTGTACTTTAGCAAATATGGCTATGTTTCTCTAACACCTATCAAGTAAAGACTGTTTATATGTATATTATTTATATGTTTATTTTAGCATCTAAAGCATTATTAAGGCAAGACATGCACTGCAGGTGAATAGGGTAAAAAAATTAACTAATAGTTATCACTATATTTCCCCGGTGGATTGATTACAATAAGAATTGCAAAAATGTTTTGTGTTACAAGTTTTCTAAAATGTTATGTTTAAATATGCAAATGAGGCATTATTTACTTAAAAATGTGCTACTTTCCATACATTTCTTGTTTCATTTTTTGACATATTAGAGTTAAAAGTTTTTACAGAGGGGAATTTGGGTATCTCTTTTTATCACTCCATAATTCAGAAAATACGGTCAGAAAAAAAAATCTGAATTTTTCTCTGAAATAAAATGTTGTATTATATAATCTGGCAAATTATATATATATATATATATATATATATATATATATATATATATATATATATATATATATATATATAATTTTATATGTGTAAAAACCTTCAGAATATAGATAGGAATAAAACTTTAAAGTTTTAAAAGAGAAAAAAAAATATTTTTGAGAAAACGGCCTTTAAAAATGTGTTTTGTAATTGAAATCTATAGACACAAATAGATAAAGTGGCAAAAAAAAAAATGCTTAAAGGTGGATTTTGGATGTTTTCTTAAAAAAACACTAGTAAAAGCCAAAAAGCCCAAAATAGCCTTTAGCGTCTCTCCTTAAGTATTAAGTATTATTTATTTATTTATAAAACTTGTCTTGACTGGTATTACAGATTTGGCCGCATTATAGCCGTATATCTTTAATACTAATAATATTGATACATATTTTTTATTAAGACTGTTGTCTTCACCTAAGCATATTACAATTATTATTTACGCCTGTGTTAGAGACAGATATTGCCATTAATTAATTAATTAATTAATTAATTATAATAATAACAACAGTAATGCATGTTGTTGTTATTTATTATAATTTTTACTATTATTTACCCACTAAAGCGCTATTACAGTTAATTTATTTATTTATTTAAGCCTGTAATGCAGGTTTTGATTGGTGTTAGAGAGAGACAGACATATTCAATAATAATTATAATAATTATAATGTGTGTTATTAATGTGTGCATTCTTTTATATATGGTTTATGGGGACACAAATGTGTATAATGACATGGGTATTACAACGTAAACACTTTTTGTGTCTTCATAAACCAAATGGCTTAAAAAAACCTACTGAACTGTGTTGTTGTTTTAAATAAAAAAAAATGCCAAAACTTTTTTTTTATTTTTTATGGGTGGTTTAGGGATTGGATTAGTGTAAAAGGATAGAATATATAAAGTTTGTACGGTATAAAAACCATTACACCTATGGAGAGTCCTCGTAAACTGCATATAGTGTGTATGTGTCTCCATAAGGAGATGGTCAGCTGTAGGCTGGGTGTGGGTGTAGAACACGGGAAGGACACTGTGACTGTACGTGAATTCAGAGGTGATTACTAGTGGGTGGTGATTCACTCTCCCAGTGCAGAAATACAGGCCGATACACAAGCTGTGCTCAAATCTGGGCAAAATCAATCCAACTAAACACAGGCTTAGGTGATTTCCATATTGTAAATCCAAATGGAGGATTTGCATCCTGCCCAACTTGAGAAATGAGACATAAAGGTGTGTTAAAATGTGCCCAGCTGATTTGCATGAGGCACTCGCTTTCTTTTGGTAAACAAGCGCCTGCTGGTATATGTGCATCCATGTGTCTGTTCGGTACAGCAGCTGAGAGTGGAGTGCTGGAGCTCATGGCTGGGCAGAGTGAAATCAGAGTGAGGGGGTAGAGTGACTCACTGCTCTGCCTGCTGGTGGGGGCTGGGAGGAGGGGGAGCAATACTAACACAATTCATTCCTGCCCAGCTCTTCTCTGTAATTCTTCATGGTGGAATCACACCAAATTAAGTTATCCCGCTTCTCTCTGCATCTAAACAGCTCTTAGTGAAGATGCTTTTATTTGATGCCCACTTGAATGCGCATTAAGTGTATTTGTGCACGTGATATATGTTTGTGGGTGTACGCATTATCAAGCTAAGAGCCATGTCCAGTCTCATTGTGCTTGTATGTGGTTGAGGTGAGGACAGACTCGGCTCATTAATGGATGTGTCCAAAAACCACTAACTGGCTGAGTGCAAATCATCAGTAATGCACTAGAGCATCGATCATGGCTTCCTCTCATTACCCGTCCCCATCTCTCTCTCTTGCTCTCTCTCTTAGACACACATTGCTCTATTTTGCCATGCTCTTTCCCAATCCCTCTATCCGCTCCAGGAAGCTGAAGTGGATCTATGTCATGATATTGTGGCAGCATTCAATCCTATTTTGAACCATTCATCCATGCATATGTTTGATTTTTTTTTTTTTTTTTTTTTTGACGTCATAGAGTTGAATCAAAGAACTGGACCTTCAGGTGAAAACAGACCTTTCCAATCATTTAGTCAGAGATGGTCTTATTGTGTGGTGTGGCTCTACCATTAGAGAAAGTAAAATGGTCATTATAGTCTTTGCATCATTAGGTTTCTGTCAGAGTAGTGTGGCAGTCAATCACTGTTTGCATATACACCCTGTTTTTAATGTGTAGTGCAAATGTTTGTATCGTTTACTGCACTTTGTTATTCTTTTAGTTATTTACCTAGTGGCTAATGAATTGGAAGTTTTGAAAACGGATTCGAAGTGCAGATTTTTGAAAATGATACTGTTATCATCTCCGTGTAAACTACAAAAATGCAAATTTGTGAAAACGGTGATGTCAATGCATATTAAGTGTTCGGTCTATAGGTGTGTAGCATAGACTTTAAAAAATGATTGACAACGCACCTTCACTCTCTTCCATTGTAGTAAGTGAAGCCGCCAGTGTGCCAATATGGCGCTGACATCTTGAGTCTCGGGTCTGTGCATAGTGAACTTGGAGCCATAGTCTGCGCAAAATTGGTTAATACTGCAGAACAACTCAATATGTGGTGTGAAATAAACAGTTCTAGAAAGTTAGAAATTAAAGTTAAAGCTCCATTCTCCTTCTGAAGATCTAGAAAAAGTCTGTTGGTGCTTCAGTGACGACTTCAGAGAAGCTGTCAATCTCAGCTGTCAATCATGACGTCAAAACCCGCGTTTTTATGGCATCAAATAACTAAAATCAAACTTATTTAAAGAACTAACATTTTAAAGCTGCTATCCGTAACTTTTTTTGGTTAAAAATGATCCAAAATCAGTTTTTGAGCAAGTACATAACCAGCCAGTGTTTAAAACTAGCTCATTATCTTAGCGCGATTCACAACGGTAAGCTTGTAATAATATTTTATAATAAGAGCGACATGGTGGATTTCCACGGGAAATTCGAGCATGCAGCAGTTCGTCTGTGCGTCATTACGTCACATCCGTAAACAGAAAGGAAGGACTCTGGAAAGGCACCATCAATGCTGAAAGGTATATCCAAGTTCTAGAACAACATATGCTCCCATCCAGACGTTGTCTCTTTCATGGAAGCCCTTGCATTTTCCAACATGACAATGCCAGACCACATACTGCATCAATTACAACATCATGGCTGCGTAGAAGAAGGATCCGGGTACTGAAATGGCCAGCCTGCAGTCCAGATCTTTCACCCATAGAAAAAATTTGGCGCATCATAAAGAGGAAGATGCGACAAAGAAGACCTAAGACAGTTGAGCAACTAGAAGCCTGTATTAGACAAGAATGGGACAACATTCCTATTCCTAAACTTGAGCAACTTGTCTCCTCAGTCCCCAGACGTTTGCAGACTGTTATAAAAAGAAGAGGGGATGCCACACAGTGGTAAACATGGCCTTGTCCCAACTTTTTTGAGATGTGTTGATGCCATGAAATTTAAAATCAACTTATTTTTCCCTTAAAATGATACATTTTCTCAGTTTAAACATTTGATATGTCATCTATGTTGTATTCTGAATAAAATATTGAAATTTGAAACTTCCACATCATTGCATTCTGTTTTTATTCACAATTTGTACAATGTCCCAACTTTTTTGGAATCGAGTTTGTAGAATACAGCGGGTTTTTTTAGTCTTTTTGTGGATCTGTGTGAACGGGGACTGTTTTGACAACGTCGACGCAAAGGAAAATCTTTACCGTTTTTAGTACATTGTTGTCATGTAAACGTACCCTAAATATGAATGCGCCTTTACACTTGTATAGTCACAATACCGAAGAAAATATCTGTTGATACTTCTGTTTCATCACGACTTGTATATGGTCTTTAGCATGTTGCTACGTGGTTGCTAGAGCATTCTTTATAATGTTCCTATGCAGTGGCTAAAGTTCCTGATTAGTCTTTAGTATGTTGCTATGCAGTTGAAATGGTTATTGAATTGATAGTCTGATGCTTCAAAAAGCAATAGCACACCTTTTCTCAACAAGCTGCATGATTTGAAGTGTGTTCTTAGTACAAACAGTGCAGGATGAAATATGTGCTGAATTATAATACTTAGGTTAAGAGTTTATTGAAATCCCTTACCATAAAAAGAGCAATAGATTGCTTTAGCAAGCACCAATAATAACTGTATTTTATCTGTTCTACCGAAAATGTGAGAGCACATTAAGGTCTGTTACAATGAGCAAACTGCGGTGGATCTCGCTAATACACATTCTGGCTCTTTCTCTTCAATCAGAGCACTTCAGCCCATTTCATCCAACACACCATCTCCCAACATACTTATTTCCATCCAAAGGAAGAGATAGTAACAGAGGTAAAATGAGGATTCTCTGGAGACTAATAATTCCCTGAATGTTTGAGCCTGAAGAGCTCCTTGTGCAATATAACTCTGAACACTGGCCTCCCTTCCTTTGATATAAAAGTTGGGATTATTGCATTTTTTGTTGTTGTTGTTTTTGTTTGGTTTTGGTACAGACATAACAGACAGTGAGATGTGAGCTCTCTTTACACTGCCATAAATCATGAATATTGCATATATTCCCTCTGTGTTGTTCTCTTTTCTGTTGTGTTTTTTGGGTACCTGATTAGAAGGTGCAAATATGCTTTTTATAAATACCCAGAACCTGTGCCATGGGCCTTCAGTCCTCTAACAACCAAACTAATTAATTCCAGTGAGAGAGAGGGAGAGTAAAAAAAGGGAGTCTGATAATGAGAGAGAGAGAGAGAGTAGTTAGACTATTCAAAATATAAGCAATATTTATAATGGTCAAAATAGCTGCCTAGTAGGCTAGTTATGTATCACTGTGCATAGAGAGAATGTTTAAGGCTGAGTCAATGCTTCACAGGGCAGATGCGTAAAAACGCTGAGCCCTGCTGACCCAAATTATCCAATGAGACAAATTTTGGCAAAGCGAGCTCTCAGTGCCCTTTCCATGCTGCCAAGTGATTTTGACACTGGCATTTGTTGATCCAACCAAACTCCAAGTGACTTCCTGGAGACTGACTGGTATGAGAGGCACCAAAGGCACCCAAAGAACGCCCATGTGGTCTCAGCACTAATTAGGGCATCAGAAGGAGGAAGTCTGGGAAATGGGTAGGGCACACATGTTATTCTTATGTATTATCATTAACTGAAACTAAAGCTATCAAAAACATTTTTGTTAATTTGTAAAAAAGATGAAATATAAATAAAGCTGGAAATAAACTAAACTAAAACTGAAATAAAAAATAAATTAAGCCTAAAAAAAGTACAAAAGTACGGAAGAGGATTAGGGCCAAGCAATAATAAAAAAATAAAACCATCTCGAGATTAAAGTTGTTAAATTTCGAGAAAAAACTCGTTAAATTTCGAGAAAAAAGTCGAGATAAAATGTTGAGAATAAAGTCATTAAATTACAAGAAAAAAATTGTTAAATTACGAGAACAAATTCGTTAAATTATGAGAAAAATATTGTTACATTTTCGAGAAAAAAGTCGAGATAAAATGTTGAGAATAAACTCATTAAATTATGAGAAAAAAGTCATTAAATTACGAGAAAAAAGTCGAGATAAAATGTTGAGAATAAATTCATTAAATTACAAGAATAAAGTCATTAAATTATGAGAATAAAGTCATTAAATTATGAGAAAAAAATTATAATTTAACGAATTTGTTCTCATAATTTAACGACTCTTTTCTCTTAATTTAATTAGTTTATTCTCAACATTTTATCTCGACTTTTTTCTTGAAATTTAACAACATTTTTCTCATAATTTAACGAATTTGTTCTTGTAATTTAACAACTTTTTTCTCGTAATTTAATGACTTTAATCTCGAGATGGTTTATTTTATTATTATTGCTTGGCCCTAATCCTCTTCCCTACAAAAGCACAATTACCAAAAAAAAAAAAAAAAAAAAAATTAAAATGACAACTGAAAATATAAAAATAAAAGCTAAATAAATATAGCATACCCTTATTCTAACCTCTTTCATTATTTACCTTGGATATCTTTACAAAACAATTCTTTGTCGGTAAGTCATTTTTACATTAAAGTACTATAGTACTGTACACATTTTCCCCATTATAGCTCCTAAGTCCATAGATTCTCTGGCATATGTTGCTTAATTTGGGTTGTAAAACTATAAAAATGTCTCAAAATCTGTTTTGATTGCCAGTTAGGGATAACCCTTTTAGGGTTAGTCAGTTATACAGATCCAATTCTTATACCTATAGTTTACTTCAGATGTTGTAAACACTGTAGTTTGTAATCACTGTGTCTCTAGCTCCGCCTCCCTCTCCATGATGAGGTTGTGACCCCCAGGGTTTTGGTTAGTGTGAGTGTCATCTCTAGTTCAATTAAGTGAGTGCTGGAGTGTGATGAGATAAGGGACAGATGGTTGTAGGTGTAGATGAGGTCAAAGCACTTCTGACCTGCTTTTATTCTTGCTTGCACACTTGTGTCGACACTTTCTCCTCATATAGACGAAACACAAGTTTAATGTCTGATATCATTTTGAGTTCAGTTTAAGGTCAGACAAGGTTGACATTGCAATAGGAAGGATCTAATGAAAAACTCATTGATAATTGATTGGTTGGATGCAGTTACAGAGATTATTTGCAATTTGCATTCACAAAATAAAATTATGTATAAAGTAATACATACATATCAAGCAAAAAGATGCATGTAAATCTCAAAATGGCTGTTGCTTCACAGCTCAAATGTAGCAAGAAAAATCAAATGTTGTTCTGATTATTTCAGTGGGTTGCATCACCCAGATACTTTCGTATGCCTGTGAGTGAATGTGTCTGTGTGTGTGTGCATCTGTTTGTGTGTGTGTGTGTGTGTGTGTGTGAGACAGAAGGAAAGTGCAGTAATAATTGTTCACATATCTACTATTCACTTTTACACAAAGTATTTATCTTAAGAGGCTTTAATTCAATGTCAACCGTGGCCCAAATACACACAAATGTAATGTAAATATTGTCTTGTTAGCATTCAGCTGGGACAAATTTTAATGTTCTGCATTTTAAAATAAGAAAATATTAAGTAAATAAATATGTGACAACAGAGAGCATGAAAGGCATTAGGCAGGGTGCCTAAGTGTGCTGTACAGATCCCCTTCCTGCCAAAACTCCATCATGATCCTTAAAATACACTGCTGTGGGACGTTATTACTGTGGAGGTTTCTATGTGTGTGTTTACATAATTTATACATACTATGTTATAAACTCATTATTGCATGTAAAATCTATATAAGGTGTATTTTAAAGGAATTATTCTTTGCTTTTGGACTTTCACAGAACACAAAATGAGAAATTGGTCTGGTCATTCTTTTAAATGAAATTGAGATGGTGTGGGCTGAGGTTTTCAAACTACAAAATCACTATAAAAAGTAGCCCATATGTCTGGTGAACTATATTTTAAGTCTTCTGAAGAATAAAATATCTTTTTGTGGTGAACTGATCAGAATTTCAAGGGATACTTCTTCTGTCATCTTTAATTCGCCCACATGTTGTTCCAAACTTGTATGACTCTCTTCTGTGGAACAAAAATAATTATTTCTCACTGTTTTTTTTTTTTTTTTCATACAATGGAAGTCAATGGTAACCAAAACTGCATGGTTACTGACATTCTTCAAAATATCTTCTTTTGTGTTCCACAGAAGAAAGACAGTTTTGAGGGTAAATAAATGATGTTTTAAAAGTTTGGGTTTTAAAGGGTTTGTTCACCCAAAAATGAAATTTCTGTCATTAAATACTCACCCTCATGTCGTTCCACACCCGAAAGACCTTAATTCATCTTCGGAACACAAATTAAGATATTTTTGATGAAATTCAAGTTTGTTTGTTTTTTGCATCCCCCATAGAATGCAATGTAATTACCATCAGGGTCCAGAAAAGTAGTAAAGGCATTGTTAAAATAATCAATATGACTATACAGGGGTTCAACAAGAATACTTTTTGTGCATAAAAACAAAAATAACGACATAACTCTACCGTCAGTCTCAAACGCAGTGAATGCAGTTTGCCGTTTCCGTGTTTATGCTCAGTATTGGCCGAGGCTGTTCACATAAGCACCACAACTGTTCACATAAGCACCACAACGCATGGGTAGAGAAGAAATTGTTGAATAACGTCCTTATTTTTGTTTTGGTTTGTACACAAAAAGTATTCTCGTTGCTTCATTAAGATTAAACCACTGTAGTCACATATTTTGACTATTTTAATGATGTCTTTAATACCTTTCTTGACCTTGAATGATGGAAATTACGTTCTATGGGATAAAAAAACTTATCGGATTTCATCAAAAATATCTTCATTTGTGTTCCAAAGATGAACGAAGGTCTGAGGTGAGTACTTAATGACAGAAATTTCATTTTTGGGTGAACTCACCCTTTAAGTCATTATTCTTTGATAATCTTCTCGATACTGCTGCAAACAGATTATTGAGTCAATGAGTCAAACTTGAGAACCAAATGCCTTAATGAATCATTCAGACTGGTTTTATGAACTGATTCATTGAAAGTATCTGATTCAAAAGAATTATTTGTAAATGATGCTTCTCTTATTAATGTGATAAGGATAAATAGGGCTGATGTCAAGGTTTTTGAAAAGGTTTTTCTAAATTTGACTCAAAAAAAAAAAAAAAGTATAACACACAGTCATATGGACCACTTTTATGATTCTTTAACGGCGCTTTAATGTCCAATTCATTGCAATTACATAGAAAAGAGTGACCACCAAGAGTGAAAACAAGATTTTTTAATCATCTTAATGACCTTTCTGTGTACTTTAGGAAACCAGTTTGACCTAAAAGTTTCTAGCATTAAAAAGGCAGGAAGCACAGCAGTCTGCTGAAGCCGAGTAAATTTGAGTTTCTGTAATTCAAGAGTGTCATTTGGACCTTTCGTGAGCTCTGGGTCAATCAGTCATTCACAGACATAAGTCAGTCACCAAAGTGGAGAAAGCAAAACACAAGGATCAATACACAGAGTTTTAATCAGGATCTCTAGTGATTGCTTTGGAAGACAGGATGGATTTGAGACTGAGGGGGCGTTGGTCATCTGTTTCTATTACTCTAGTAAAAGCAGCCTGCCATCTCCATTAGCTTGATGCAGACCGGAGGGCATAGCTACACAATCGCAGTGTGAATAATTGAATATTTATTCCGTTGGAATAACCCTTTCGTTGAGAATGCACATAAAGAAAGAGAAGAGGCCGGAAGAGGATTGGAGAATGACCTGGGATGAGAAGGGAGGCGAGAGTCAGTCAGAAAAGATCGGCATTCAGATCTCCTTCTTTGTGTGAAGATTTACGTAACCACCTTGCTTTAAAAATAGACGCGGCAATTTTCAAGCGCATACATGTCAGACATTTGACAAAGCATAATATTTTAATTAGATGGAAAGGAAGAAGAACCACATTGTGTAAGTGACAGTAACTGTTGGAGTTGACTGGTGCATTTTGGGATTTGTATAATTGAGGTCTTCAAAGTGATGACTGTGCTGTCCTTTATAGCAATCACTGAATGGGTCACACCAATATGTCTGGTGTTTAAATAGATTTTAAATGTACAGTGAGTACACCTCTCACATTCCAGCAACCATTTTATTATATGTTCTCAAGGGACAATACTATAGAAATAAAAATTGGATATACTTTAGAGTAGACAATGTGCAGCTTGTATAGCAGTACAGATTTACTGTCCTCTGAAAATAACTCAACATACAGCCATTATTGTCTAAATAACTGGCGACAAAAGTCAGTACAGTGAACATGTCAAAACTGTGTCCAAAGTGTCAATATTTTGTGTGAGCATCATTGTTATTTAGCACTGCCTTAATCCTCCTGGGGATGGAATTCACCAGAGCTGCACAGGTTGTTGCTGGGATCCTCTTCCACTTCTCCATAATGACATCACAGAGCTGCTGGATGTTAGACACATGGCGCTTCTCCACCTTACGCTTGACATGTCCCACAGGTGCTCAGGATTCAGGTCTGGAGACTACTTGGCCACTCCATCACCTTCAGCTTCCTCAGCGAGACAGTTGTCATCTTGGCGGTGTGTTTGGGGTCATTATCATGCCGTTCAGCCCAGTTTCTGAAGGGAGGGCATCATGTTCTGCTTCAGAATGTCACAGTACATGTTGGAATCCATGTTTCCCTCATTGAAGCAGAGCTCCCCAGTACCAGCAGAAAACATGCAGCCCCAGACCATGATGATACCATGCTTGACTGTAGGCAAGACACAATCTTGGTACTCCTCACCAGGGTGTCACCACACATGCTGGACACCATCTGAGCCAAACAAGTTTATCTTTCAGTCTCATCAGACCACAGGACATGGTTCCAGTAATTCATGGACAGCTTGTCTTCAGCAAACTATTTGCAGGCTTTCTTGTGAGCCAGCTTCAGAAAAGGCTTTCTTCTGGGACAATGGCCATGCAAACCGACTTGTTGCAGTGTGCGGCGTATGGTCTGAGCACTGACAAGCTGACCTTCCACTTCTGCAACCTCTAAAGCAATGCTGGCAGCACTCATGCATCTGTTTTTTGAAGCCTGCTTCTGCACCTGACGCACAGCACGAGGACTCAACTTCTTTGATTCAACTTCATTGGCCTGTTCCGAGTGGAACCCGTCTTGGAAAACCTCTCTCTATGACCCTGGCCACTGTGCTGTAACTCAGTTTCATGGAGTTACCGATCTTCTTATAGCCTAAGCCATCTTTGTGGAGAGCAACAATTCTAATTCTCAAATCCTCAGAGAGTTCTTTGCCATGAGGTGCCATGTTGAACATCCAGTGATCAGTATGAGAGAATTGTACTCAAAGCACCAAAATTTAACTGCTCTAATACAAGATCTACACATTTGTATGGTTCTGTCAAGCAGACAAAAACATGAACATGATGAATAGGACATGTGGCTTTGCATGGTTAAACAACATACAACTGTTATCAGTTAGGGTGTACTCCCTTTTGTTGCCAGCTATTTTGACAATAATGGCTGTATGTTAAGTTATTTTCAGAGGACAGTAAATCTATACTGCTATTCAAGCAGCACACTGACTACTCTGAAATATATCCACGTTTTATTTCTATAGTATTGTCCCTTGAGAAGATATACTAAAATGGTTACTGAAATGTGAGGGGTGTACTCACTTTTGTGAGATACTGTATGTCACTACATGTCACTAAACTTTTTTTATAGTTCTCAGGCATGTTGTAATTATGACTTTTTATTGTAATGGTGAGCTTTTTTCCCTAATAATTGCTACTTTGTTTTCATAATTCCATCTTTATTTTGGAAACACTTTACAAAAAGGTTTCATCTTGTTAACATTATTTAACTACATTAGCTAACATGAACTAACAACAACAATACTTCTACTGCATTTATCTTAATTTCTACAATCCACAATCTGTTAACATTAGTTAAAGGTGCCCTAGAATCAAAAATTGAATTTACCTTGGCATAGTTGAATAACAAGAGTTCAGTACATGGAAATGACATAAAGTAAGTCTCAAACTCCATTGTTTCCTCCTCCTTGTGTAAATCTCATTTGTTTAAAAGACCTCAGAAGAACAGGCGAATCTCAACATAACACCGACTGTTACGTAACAGTTGGGATCATTAATATGTACGACCCCAATATTTGCATATGCCAGCTCATGTTCAAGGCATTAGACGAGGGCAGCCAGTAATAACATCTGGATCTGTGCACAGCTGAATCATCACACTAAGTAAGCAAGCAAGAACAACAGCGAAAAATGGCAGATGGAGCGATAATAACTGACATGATCAATGATTACATGATATTTTTAGTGATATTTGTAAATTGTCTTTATAAATGTTTCGTTAGCATGTTGCTAATGTACTGTTAAATGTGGTTAAAGTTACTATCGTTTCTTACTGTATTCACAGAGACAAGAGCAGTCACTATTTTCATTTTTAAACACTTGCAGTCTGTATAATTCATAAACTCATCTTTATTCTTTATAAATCTCTCCAACAGTTGGTAATGTTAGCTTTAGCCATGAAGCACAGCCTCAAACTCATTCAGAATCAAATGTAAACATCCAAATAAATACTATACTCTCATGATCCGACGCATGCATGCAGTATGCATGACGAACATCATGTAAAGATCCATTTGAGGATTATATTAGCTGTGTGAACTTTGTAAATGCACTGTATTATAGTCGAGAGCTCGGGGGGCAGGGAGCGCACGATTTAAAGGGGCCGCAGCCTGAATTGGTGCATAGTTTATGATGCTCCAAAATAGGCAGTTAAAAAAATTAATAAAAAAAAAAAATCTATGGGTTATTTTGAGCTGAAACTTCACAGACACATTCAGGGGACACCTTAGACTTATATTACATCTTGTGAAAACTGGTTCTAGGGCACCTTTAAAGGAACTGTGAATTAACATGAATATTTTTATTGCCTAATGTTAACAAAAGTAACTAAATACTATACAAAATACCCTCACCGGCCACTTTATTATGTACAGCAGTTCAACTGTTCGTTAATGCAAATATCTAATAAGCCATCTCAGTTCATTTAAGCATGTAGACATGTGCTATGTTCGAAATCCCCCAATACCCTCATTCACTATTCCCTACATCAGTCCAATAATATACTTGAAGGAGTGAATGTAAACAAGTGAGTGAATTCGGACACTGAGTGCACTAGAAGCCGCTTTTACATAGTTTGTGCTTGCTGTTTAATAATCATTTGAAACTTAGCAAACTGGCAGCTATAGTAAATTTAAATATTTATCTTGAACTCTGTCTTGGAAACTATGTTTAAACCTTAATTAAACAGTTCGACAATCAATTTATTACTGTATGATATTACGCTGTAGCCGCATTGAACCAGCATGGAAAGTGGATGGCTGGATGATTCAGCTGCGGGAATTCATTCGGCGTGCGACTCTCGTGGTACATTATATGTATTCTCTAGCCATTGAGCTTACATCAGTTGTACATCGTGTACATTGGTGTATTGTGGGATAGAATAAATGCACTCAATATTGTGCACATATGGTTTCAGACACCAAATGGCAGTCCCTTCAAATAGTGCCCAATTTCTGGGCATATGGGGCAGTTTCAGACACAACCAAGGTCAAGACGACCTGCTGAAGTTCAAAATGAGCATCAGAACAGGGAAGAAAAGTGATTTAAGTTACTTTGAACATGACATGGTTGTTGGTGCCTGTGTGTTTCAGAAACTGCTGATCCACTGGATTTTCATTGGCAACCATCTCTAAGGTTTACAGAGAATGGTCCAAAAAAGAGAAAATATCCAGTTCTGTGGGCAAAAATGCCTTGTTGGTGCCAGAGGTCAGAGGAGAATGGCCAGACTGGTTTAAGCTGATAGAAAGGCAACAGTAACTCAAATAACAACTCATTACAAATGATGTATGCAGAAGAGCATCTCACAACATGTCAAACTTTGAAGCAGATGGGCTACAGCAGCAGAAGACCACACCACTGCCTCTCCAAAACTAAGGCTACAGTTCACATGGGCTCACCAAAATTGGACAATAGAAGAACGTCGCCTTGTCTGATGAGTTTCGATTTCTGCTGCGACATTCGGATGGAAGGGTCAGAATTTGGCGTAAACAACATGAAAGCATGGATTCATCCTGGCTTGTATCAAGGGTTCAGTCTGGTGGTGGTGGTATATGGTGTGCATAATAACGATACCTGTGGGCCTGACATTTAAGAACAAATTGCATCATACAATCCTACTATACCTAGTGTTGTGTACTTGATTTTCCCCTTCACTTTTTTTCCTCTATTAATCACAGCAACTTATGTAGAGAAGTAACTACGCATGAATTGTGCGTCACAAAGTCTTCATGCATGGCCAGCTGACGTTCATCCTCCATCTGTCATGATCAGAGTATGTTAGCCTGTATGTGTCTCTCTAAATTTCTTACACAGTCCAGGCATGGAATGATATAATGAATATTTTCTTTCTGATTCTGGCCTAGGGGTAATTTGATTTGTCCTCAGTGTTTTAGGATTTCCTCATTGCATAGCAGTTTCCAGGCATCATGCCTGAGCGTGGCTTTCTGTGCCCTGCATTTTTCAATTACCCGTCAAGAGTCTCTGACTCTCTGGGGGTTGTAATTAAATTCCATTGGTGGGGTAGCATTCCTGTCAATTACGCAATGACAGTATTGAACCCCGTAGACTGACAGGATAAATACACTCTAACAGAGAAGACTGCTTGCAAGCATTGTGTGGCAAACGGTTAAAAGCTCTCTCTCACACACAGGGTATGTAAGGTAAGGGCTCCCAGAGGCAGTGTCGATGTCTAATCCACTTATCCCATACTCTTGTATCCCACACCTTAGATCCCAGCAGAACCCTTTAGATTCCCAGGAGAAGATTGCTTATGTGGGGGATGTGATCATGTTCCCTTTTGGTAGGAATGTCTGAAATCTATACCATCACATGTAAAGTCTCTTGTTCTCCTCGCCCTCAAGTGTGGGAGGTTCTTTTAATGCATGGGTTTGTGAAAATGGAAATCATGTCAGACTTTCACTTGAGCATCCTCCCCTCCCCCATTCTTGCCTCTTTTTTTCTCTTCTCTCTTCTCCTTCTTTACCATCTATATAATCAGCCCACCTTCCTTTCTCTTCATAATGGGGATGAGTTGTATATCTTCGTTATGGATGTGCAGTTGCTTAACTGTGATTAACCATTCTTCTGTCTATACCATTAGCCTTGGAGATAGATGAAAAAGTGATAATATATGCAAAGAGAAGACTTTCTCATCTTCACATCTCCATACATCTGTTCACACTATTTATCAGTGTTGAGAAGAAGCAAAGTACAAGTAGTTACAAACTTAATTAATTCATTCAGTAGTGCAGCTGTTTTCATAATGTTAGCTTTTCTAGTAACATTGTATTAAAGGGTTAGTTCACCCAAAAAGGAAAATTCTGTCATTAATTACTCACCCTCATGTCGTTCCACACCCGTAAGACCTTTGTTCATCTTCAGAACACAAATTAAGATATTTTTGATTAAAATCTGGCTTGTGAGGCCTCCATTAAAAGCAAGTTAACTTAGACTTACAAACACCCAGAAAGGTACTAAAGATATATTTAAAACAGTTCATGTGACTACAATGGTTCAACATTAATGTTATGAAGTGACGAGAATACTTTTTATGCTCCAAAAAACACAAAATAATGACTTTATTCAATAATATCTAGTGATGGCCGATTTCAAAACATTGCTTCATGAAGCTTCGAAGCTTTATGAATCTTTTATTTTGAATCAGTGGTTCAGAGCAAACTGCCAAACTGCCTTTGAGATCATTTGATACACGCCCCAAACCACTTCGAAGCTTCATGAAGCAGTGTTTTGAAATCTCCCTTCACTATATTGTTGAATAAAGTCATTATTTTGTTTTTTTGTTTTTTTGGCACACAAAAAGTAACCACTGTAGTCACATGAACTGTTTCAAATATATCCTTAGTACCTTTCTGGAAGTTTGAAAGTCTAAATTAACTCGCTCTCAATGCAGGCCTCACTGAGCCATCGGTTTTTATCAAAAATATCTTAATTTGTGTTCCAAAGATGAACGAAGATCTTACGGGTGTGGAACGACATGAGGGTGAGTAATTAAAGACAGAATTTCCATTTTTGAGTGAACTATCCCTTTAAGTAGCAGCGTAGCATGCCAGAATGCACATTTAAAATAATAAGCCACTAAATGCCACTTGTATTAGTTTTTTCCATAGGCTCAATGTGAAGTGGAATGTCCCTTAACTGCTGTACAATCTCTTCACCGCTTAGCCTTGAGTAGCTTATTACTCTTTTAAAATCAACAGCAATATGATAAATAAAAGACTTTATTTTTACCAAGCAAATACAGTATACATTAGCCATTTTTTGGTGAATTTTCAAAGGCAAAATGTATTCATTTTTACAGGAATCCATGCACATGTGAATTTTGTGTAAGAGCTAAAGTTTTCCCAAAACAGATTTTGCACCAGTTGCTCATGTGGTTTCGCAGAAGCTGTTTGGTTTGAAAGTAACTGTGAGCTGTGCTTTATACATTATTGACAATATAGACATTGAACCTTTTTTTGCCCTCAAAATTTTGACACAATTTATACCACACCTTGAGGGCCATTCACACCAAGGATGATAACTATAATGATAACTATAACTGTATAGTTTTATTAATCATTGTAAATCTGTGAGAATAAGTCCACACCACAGCTGTAATGATAGCGACACACAGATAATCACTTTCAGAGCTATTTTTTTAGATGGTGATTGATAAAAACATTGACAGCCAATCAGAATCCATACTGCTTTTGAGAGTATTTATAAGTATTTAAAGTGGTAGACAACATAACTGCAGCATGCGCTCATAATAAACAGAATGTTATCATCCATCGGTGTGGATGCTAATATAGTTATCGCTATTTGTCTTCCTACTTACTCTTGCCATGAACCGGCCTTTATGTAGGCAGTTTAAGCGAAGTTTCAACCTGCCGCATAAACATAGAATGTATGTACACATATCTAAATTTTTTATGCCATGACAAATGGATTAATTTGGTATGTACAGATATTGATCCTGCTAGTGTGTTAGCTGTGTAAGTGAGCTATTTGTTTGTTGCTTGAAGCTTTTCGAAAAGGTAGCTTGTCTACTTTATTGTGAAAGGATTATAACTTAAACTACAAATAGCTTTACCAGCATTGTTATTTCTATTAATGGCAAGTGACTGAAAGTGTTTTTGAAGCTGTGCGTATCTATGGTGTTTCTCAGGCATGCTTCTCCACTTCAAACGCTTTGTTGTAAAGATGTTATTGGTCCTCTGCCAGGAATTTCTGTCTGGGTTGAAGATGGATTATCTAATGTTTTGAACAGGCTTGTGTAACTATGCCCTGCCATGCATATTCATGTTACGCAGATTCATAAACATTCATAAAGGGCTCAGTATTTCAAAGTAATTCCATACTGATGAGACTTAGACATACTTTGACACCTTTACCTTTTAAAAATCTTTATTTCATAATAAACACCATTGGTTTTACCACCTAATGTTCCATTTTTATTCAGTAATTTAAATGATTGTACACTTCAGCTGCTAATATAGAAAAATGCAATAATACAGAAATATGCTATTATCCTATTCTTCACAGGTGAACTTGGGGTTAACCCTGTTTACGAGCCTAATCAATCTGTTTGCATTTTGGCATAAGCCAGCGGTTTCCCCATTATCCTGTTTTCATGGAGGCATGAGCACTGGATTGGCTTCAAATAACAGGTTTTATCCATGTCCCATGGCTGACCCAGTGTCTTCCTAGTAGCACTGTTGGGCAAACAACACTCCCTCTTTGTCTGTGGAGCACTGGCCCATTCAAGCTCATCAAAGTTTCAAGAGTCATTCAATCGAGCAGTGCGGTCCATCCAGGGGAGCCCGTGTTGGTATAAAGAAAATGGATACTGGGGCACCTGGGTCTGACTCCATTACCGAGGCCCTGTCAGGGCCATCTCATCTGGGGAGTCACTGGAAAAAAGCACAGGTGGGGTTCCAGGCCATGGATAATTCAAATGTGACCTTCTCTGATAGCTCTGGTAAGGTCTATACGGTTTCATATCACTGTAATTATCTCATATTATATTATATTATATTATATTATATTATATTATATTATATTATATTATATTATATTATATTATATTATATTATATTATATTATATTATATTATATTATATTATATTATATTATATTATATTATATTATATTATATATTGAAATGCGTATATTAAATTGTGTATATCCTAGAGAAAAAACTTTACTGATATTTCTTCATATCTATTTTTTTCATATTTCATATCTAGTTTTACTCAAAATGTGACCCACACTCAAAATGTACAAAATATATATATTCTAAGGGGTCTCATTATTAATTTTTATTTGCCTTCTGTCTAAGTCATTACTTTAGTTTAATATCCTTTGCTTCAGGGAGGTTCAGACAGCAGGTTGAACTGAGGTCACAGAGATTTCAATGGATCTCATTTTCATTAGCATGCAAGTGCATGCAGCTATATGCAGATAAATATCATCTGTCTCTGTAACATGGATCGAGTGTGGGCGTTTTAATCGTAGTAAGAAGTATATGTTATAGATTGGACACCTATATTGGCAAGGTCACTGGATCAGAAGATTACCCAGTGCATGGACAATCACACTGAGGAGATTGCTGATTCCTTGGATTTTGTCATTAGTGATCATTCCAAAGATGACCTGGTAGTACAGAAAGCCATTGTTTAGAACAACACTCTCTTTCAAGAGCTAGCCAAATCCCTCACAGAACTGCTTTAATCATTTACACTGAGTTATGGCTGTCTGCTCTGGGGCCTGTGAGATCGCAAACAGAGATCACACAGGGATTATATTTGAGCACAAGCTATTATCAAATGAACTTCATGCCTTAATAACCACAAATCTGACATTAAATAAATCTATAAACCACCATGCCCAACTGAAATTGTTCATCAATCACTGTCATTCAAAAGTTTTTAACGTAATTAATACTCTTATTCAGCAAGGGCACATTAAAATGATTGAAAGTGTGAGTAAAGACATTTACATCTATTTCAAATAACGGCTTTAAAGTTTCTATTCTTAAAAAAATATCATGGTTTTCATGATTATATTAAGCAGCACAACTGTTTTCAACACTGATACTGATAATAAATGTTTTAGGATATTAAAATGATTTCTGAAAGATCATGTGACACTGAAGACTAGGGACTGCTGGAAATTCAGCTTAACCATCAAAGGAAGAAATTTACATTTTAAAATATAATAAAACAGAAAACAGTTGTTTTAAATTGTAAGATTTCACAATATTACTGTTTTACTGTATGATTAAATAAATGCAGCCTTAGTGAGCATTAGAGACTTGCATTCGAAAATATTTTCAAAAATCTTACCACCCCTGAACATTTGAATGGTAGCGTATTGCCCAAAAGTTATGAATTATATGGTGATGTCTCAGTCTATCAGGCTGAAAATTGTTCTGTTTGATTATCCTCTGTGATATCTCAGACAAAATATTCCCAACTCAAGCAATTGAGAATTCACTTTATGTCACTCTTCCATTGGTAGCACTTTATTTTTCAATTCTGTTCCCCATGTACATACAGTACTATGTACTTATTATAGTAATTACAATAACTGGGTAATAACTAGGTACTGACCCTGAACCTACCCCTAAACCTAACCTTAACCCAAGTAGTTTCATTTTATTAGTACTTTCTTAGGTAAGTACACTGTAAGTACACATGCTGTAGTGTAAAATATAGTGCGACCCTGCCATTATTGTATACGAAGAATCTGGAACTAAACTATGAAACTGAATTATCTTTACACGATTATCATTTGGGTATAATTGCAGGAGTACAATACCATGTGCCGGACATGATTCGCTCATCGATCGATGTCTCTCACTGCTGTTGTGGATCAATTAGAGAAGTCAAGGCCATCTGAGACAGGAGATTGAGCCGTCTCCCTGCTGAGCATCCATAAAATTGCTTAAATGGATTACTGTGTGCATGATCACATTAGACTGACCACATCCCTGGCAAGAAACGTTCAATTCAATTTTAAACCTTTGTAGATCACTGACTAAACATCACTAATATCTATTGTCATACAATAATGAAAGATATTAATACCGATTACTTTCAGTTGGTTCATAATTATCTTTGTTTGACCACTTACACAATGTCTCTTTCAGTAGACCAAATTGCCTCTGTGCAGATGCCAGAATTTCACCTGTGCCAAAAGGTCGAACGGCCATTGTCAGAGAGCTGGATGGTTTTAATACCAGACTTTGCACTGGCATCTAGGGATGAGGTAAAAGCACATGACAAATAAGCACACATCGTAAAGCGCAACACAGATTGTTCTCGTGGCTCTCATTTTGCATTTAGGAATGCAGGAGGATATATTGCTGCTAATAAAAGTGATATTGCTTTGATCCAAATTTATGTCAGCCATTATGTTTGTTTAGAGACATCCCAACGACTACTTTAGTGGCCTACTCTTTCAAATCAGCAGAAGGATGGTCTAATACTGTGTGCTGTTGCTCGGGTACTAATAGTAAACACACCAAGGATGATATTAGGGTTTCTTGTCATTCAGCTGAAGCCTTTTTATCCAAACCACTGGAGCTGTCCCCTTGGGTCAAACTGCCAATAAGTGCTTTGCACAAGGGCACTATGGCAATAGGGCAGAATTGCTATCATATTAAGTCACTGAGTAAGTGGATCTGAATTTATAACCCTTGTGCTAATGGCAAAGGTCCCAGATTAGAATATAAGCATTTGTCAGATTGGACATGAACTCACAACCTTGGCAGTGCTTAGTAATATAGCTCATACACGTGAGGTTGTGCACTTCATCATTTACTCGCTTTCATTTTGTTCCAAAAAGGAAAGCTGTATTTATCACTCTTTTTCCATGCAAATTCAATGATCAGGGACCGACATTTTCAAGCTTCAAATAATAAAAGTTGTCCGTATGACTGCAGCATATTCCACATTTTCTAAAGCCATTTTGTATTGTTATTCAAGATAATCTTTCCATAACCACGTCTGCTAGTGAGTGAGTGAGTGAGTGAGTTTAAAGGGATAGTTCACCCCAAAATAAAATTCTGTCATGATTTACTCATCCTCAAGTAGTTCTAAACCTGTATTCTTTGTTCTGTTGGACACAAAGATATTTGGAAGAATGTTAGTAAACAAACAGATCTCACCCCCCATTTACAACCATAGAAGGAAAAATAGATACTATGGTAGATTACAAGCAATTTTATTAATTAAATTCAACATATAAGAATTGAGTTAGAATTTATAAAATTAAAGGTGCTAAAGAGAATGTTTTGTTTTATACATTTTTGCAATATTACTTGAAACTGTCTTTACTAACGGATAAAAGACTATTTATTAGGTGCACTGAAAGTAATAATATTAATATACATCATTTGTGCACGAGGTAGGGCCTTAAAAACATCAGCCAATCATTTACGCGATCATCGTGTAAACGATTGGCCCTCTGGCTTGTCAATCACTGCCGTGACGTTCCTTGTGAGAGACGAGCGCAGTTGCGCGCTCCAGTAACTTTCCACACTCTACAGGAGCCGCATGCAGTGTTTTTGTCCAGAGACAGGAGTAACAACTGCAGATTATGAGTTACCTGCGGTGAGTCTGACATAATGAATCCAAAAAACATGACGAAAAAATCCTATCTATCACCTTTAACTCCTTAAAAGTTAACCATTTAAAATGTGTAAAAATAGCAAACACCATTACAAAAACCACAAACTGACATAAAAAGCAAAGAGTCAAACTGTCCAACTAAATGAAACACTGATCACCATAATGGTAACCACATATTTTCATTAATATCAAAATTTTAACCTCTGTTAATTCCTGTGCTTCTCTTTTCTTCAGTGATTCTGCTTGTTATAATCAGGTGTCTTCAATGTTGGCAATAAAAAAAGAGTTCTTAATTCATCTTTGACGTTTATCTGTTATTCAGGTATTTTTTGTTTAAATTTGACTCCTTTTTAATGGTTGACATTTAAGGAATTAGTTTGATTAATTCCAACTAAATTCTATTTGTTGAATTTAATTAATAATATTGCTTGTAATCTGTTGCCAAAATTTTGGAGTAGATAGAGCGTATTATTATTTTTTTTTACAGTGAACTTTCCCTTTAACTCCAGAATCAGATCATGAATGGATCATTCAAACAGGTTTTGTGTATCAGATTGACTGGTTCATTGAAAATATCCAACTGATTGAATTGATGGATTTACAAAATGTCACAATGTTCAGTGAATAATTCTGGTCTATTCATAACACAAAGCTATTTGTTGAACGGCTTTAGAAGACATTTTTGAAGCCAAAATGATTTTGTAGAAGGGCAGATAAAAAAGTGATTCTTGACCTTTTTGATTTCAAGCCCACTGTTGGCTAAGACAATATGAGGAAGGCGTTTCTGTCTAAGCTGATATGCATCGCTGTGGCATGTATACACAAAGCTAGTTGTATAAACTCTTGAGTTTCAGAGTTGCTGACAAAACCAAACTAATCCAATCTGATTTAGATAAGGTTCAGAAGGATCACAACACTCGGTATATAAATGCCCTCTGTCAACTCAGGGTTTGATCTAGAGTTTATGATTAACTCTGGAGCATGTACACCTGAAAGTGGGTCGTCTGCTAATACAAAACATATAGAGCGTTAGAAATAGAACATCAGTTTACTGTCTGGGATTTAAAGTGTCATGCTGTGCTACATCCAGTGTAGACAGAATCACTGATTACAATGGGTTTGGTTTGCTTTTGTCGCTCGTGCAGTGTAGACACTGTGTAAGAATATGTTAATATAACTACATTTAAATAATTATAAGATTTATTGGGCCCCCTGGAAGTTTGCTGAGGCCCCTCATATTATTTCCTTTTTGCGTTTTGCAGAAAAACAAAAGTCAGGTTTGGAATGAGGCTGAATAAATAATGAGAGAACTTTCGCATTTGGTTGAACTATCCCTTTAAGGTAAATAGCCTCTGTGTTTAAAACATGGAAATAAATCTTTTCTTCAAGCAGTTCAACAGGGATTAGTTTGACTGGCAAATATCTTGCCTATGCTGACTAAATCTCAGTCTGGCAAAAAAAAAAGTACAGCAGTAAAGAAAAAAGATGGGCCCCATTACACCTTGCACACCTTAAATTTGGTCTGGGTCAACAGCACAAGGAAGAATTTAGGTGACATTTTAATTCACCCCCCTCAGCAGGCAAAAACACATGAGTATTAGAGAAAGGTAGCACAGTAATGTCAGCCTAGCCCTTGGAAAAAGTGATTACAAAGACAAACTGCAACCCAACAAAACCAGGCTAGCACTTAAACTGTCCTTTTCCTCCTCTGTGTGAGTTATATGACCTCCAAACTCTGTTTCCAGTACGCTTGGCTTCACCTTTAGAATTATTTCGAGTGGCTCTTGACATAATCTCAGCCTCAGACATAATTTTTTCCCTGAAAAGAGTTCTTTGTGGCATTGTGCCAGAAACGAACCACTCCTCCCGGCATCAGATCCTTGTGAGTTACACTACACTAACATTACAGTTCCCCTCCCCCATTTAACTCCCTATCTTTTCCCTTGCTTCTCTCCGGTTTCTTGCTCGTCTGAGAACACAGCTCTTTTGTTTCAAAAAATCTCACCAGTTTTTTCCCCCCAGGGTTGAACTTTGTGATATTCTAATTGCTTTCCACTATTTTCAGCAACTTCCACCTCCCACCCCCGATCTCTCTCTCACTCTCACCACCCCCTCCCTGGCCTTTGAAGGTGGGCAGAAATAGCGCATGTTGCTTGTATCTACAGTGTGCCTTTCTAGACAGAAAAATGAGCCACCATTAATGAAAACAGATTAGTTTTATGAGCCAATTGTGTCCGCATCAGGCCTCCCATGACTCAGTCTTATCCGGTGAGTTTCCAGCGATCAATTTATGTTGGAAACAGATCGCTTTTGATTTTTAGCCAATTGGATTTTGATAAAGCAACCAAATGACGACAAGCGTTCAAGTTTTGTTGATAAATCAAGTGCTGGGTAGATTACTTACATATTCTGTAGTTCGTTTATATGATGAAAATTGCAATTACTAATGTAATCTATTACATTACACATTTTAGGATATATAATCGGACTGCTTTTTGATTACTTTTAGTTGACCAAACTAAAAGTAATCAAAAAACTCGTTTACCACATTAATTTGAATAGGATAGTCTCTAAGGGGCTGTTTACATGACACCGTTTTCAACGAAAAACGGAAAACATTTTATGTGTTTTGGTTGTTCATTTACATGACAACAGCGTTTTGGTGGCCTGAAAACGCAAACTTTTGAAAACGGGTTTACAAGTGGACGTTCTTGAAAACAATGCCGTTATAATCTCCGTGTAAACTGCAAAAACGCGAATCTGTGAAAACGGTGATGGCATGTGCATGCGTGTTTAGTCTATACTCCTTAGTTTTCAACGCGGAAATAAGGTGTTTCCTGTGAATGTGCAAGTCTTCCGGTTTATTAGCTGCTATTGGGAAATAACGAGAAGAATATCAAAGTGCAGTAAACTGAAAAAATAAGGTGGATAGGCATGCGCGAGGCGAGTGCTCTGTAAAAGAATGCGTATGCGCAGGCGCGTAGTCTTTCTTTACAAAGTGAAATCGCCAACTACTTGTCTGGCATGCGTAATACAGCAATTTTTAGTCATTTACGCAGATCCGTGCGAACGGATAGTTTTGATAACATTCTCATCTGTACAAAGAAAAAACTTTTCCATTTTTAGTACAGCATTGTTATGTAAACATACCCTAAAACACTTCAACAAAAAAATAAACATAAAAAAATGTGACCATGTGACCATTAACCGATTATAGCCAACTGACTAGTGGCTGGTCTGTGTCTGCAATTCCACAACCCCCTTCCAAAAAACCCTCAAACGTATATACATTTTCAAACATATAAAAGCAGTATGCTTTTTTTAGGATTAAAAAGTAGAACAGAAAATTATTAATTATAGGAAATTAATAAATTATTAACAAATTACTGCCATCTGTGAATAGCACGTAATCATGTAATCGTTAAAAAAAAGTAACTGTAATCTGTTTATAAGCATTTTGAAATGTAATATAATCTAATTACAAGTAGTACATTTTTGGAATATGATTAGTTACCACCCAACTCTGGTTAAATCACACCTAGTAATCTGGTTACACCAACATTGCATGTCATCGGACTCCCGAGGCAGGAGTCACTCAATCCTTTAGAGGCAAGAGGGGTAGAGACTCAGGAAGAGGTGTTAATTTTGGCGCATGCTGTAAAACCGTCCTGTCCAAACCTTGAGTCTATGGAGACCTGTTGCAACCAAGAGGCTGCCAAGCGCTAACCTTATTAAAATTCCTTCTTTCCTGACCAGTTGCCAACCTGGCTGAGAATTGGAGAATTGGATTTGGCTGCCATGCAAATCAAACCTTGGGCATCTAGGCAACTGGACCTATCTTGTTCCTTTAAATTAGAGCTTTAATTTTGTCTCTGGGGAAAAGGCATTTGAACTGACCAACACTGTAGAGTTTGTATGAAATAAGTGTTTGTTCTCATTGACGTCCTCCTGTGATTTCTGTTTTTGGCTTGTTTTTTGGTACAAACTGGGCCCAGGGGGGTGCAACGCCCCGAGCCATCCCTGAACCCAGGATTGAAAAATAACCACAAAAGTGCACAGGGGCCCATTAAACACCCCTTTCCCATTTATCATGGCACAACAACAGGAGCAGCTGTGTGCTCGCACTCACACACACACACACATACACGTATCCATCAGCAACATGTGATAATGGCCACAGCAATTGCCAAACCACGCACCGAGAGGGTGGACAGCCAGGACCCAGGGAGAAAGATGATCTTATTAAGTGTCAATGTGGTACGGGAGGCTGTACGTGAGGTGGCTGACACATTCTGAGAATGGCTGGCATTGTGTCCTTGCTGAGTGATAGCAGTAATCATAAGGATAGCAATAACATGAGCAGGGCACTTTTCAGCTGATGCATTTCCAAAAACAAGACGATCAAAAAGACAGAGACGGATATTTGACAGGGAATACCTCACTTACTGGACACTTTTGTTAAAGGGTTAGTTCAACCAAAAATGAAAATTCTGTCAGTAATTACTCACCCTCATGTCGTTCCACACCCGTAAGACCTTCGTTCATCTTCAGGACACAAATTAAGATATTTTGAAGAAATCCGATGGTTCAGTGAGGCCTGCATTGACAGCAAGATAATTAACACTTTCAAAGGCCCAGAAAGCTACTAAAGATGTATTTAAAACAGTTCATGCGACTACAGTGGTTACTTTTTGTGCGCCCCAAAAAAACAAAAAGACTTTATTCAACAATATCTAGTGATGGGCGATTTCAAAACACTGCTTTCAAATGAAGCTTTACAAATCTTTTGTTTCGAATCAGCGGTTTGGAGCGTGTGTCAAACTGCCAAAGTCACGTGATTTCGGTAAACGAGGCTTCATTACCTCATAAGGATTTCGAAATTTCAATGGTTCACCACTGGGGG
Organism: Chanodichthys erythropterus; assembly: GCF_024489055.1. Taxonomy (NCBI): domain Eukaryota; kingdom Metazoa; phylum Chordata; class Actinopteri; order Cypriniformes; family Xenocyprididae; genus Chanodichthys; species Chanodichthys erythropterus. Next base: position 15,859,041 of record NC_090239.1, read on the forward strand.
GCGTGACTTTGGCTGTTGGATACAAGCTCCGAACCACTGATTTGAAACAAAAGATTGATAAAGCTTCGAAGCTTAATGAAGCAGTGTTTTGAAATCGCCCATCACTAGATATTGTTGAATAAAGTCAGTTTTTTTGCCGCACAAACAGTATTCTTGTCGCAAGATGAACGAAGGTCTTACTTAAGTAATTAATGACAGAATTTTCATTTTTGGGTGAACTAACCCTTTAATGCGATGATTCAATATTTTTCCCAGGCTAAATGTTATCAACGGTTAATGATCTCAGGATTATGGAAGTCTGTAAAAAAACTGGTAATTGTGAGGTTTAAATATAGACTTACAGTTTTAAAATTGTAAGCTATAGTTACATTGTGAGATATAAAGTTGCAATTGGAAAAAATGTTAATGTTTTTACTCTGAGCCAAGATATACGAGAATTATAAGCAATAAAGTTTTAATTGTGAACTATAGTCACATTCTGAGATTTGAGTTTGCAAAGTCACAATTATGATAAATAAAACTGCAATAACCTTTTTTTTTTTTTTTTTACCCTCAGGCAAAAATTAGCTTCCATACAGAACAGGAAGACTGTACTTTAAAAATAGATTTGAACCTGCTTTGCCACTTCCCAGTTCTACTTTCTAATGACAATGAAGAAATGACTAAAGTGAACACCATAAGCACTTGCGAGGACTTGAGCTATCTTTTATAGTGCAGTGATAGAGTGTCTTTGGTGGCCTGATATCATGACAAGAAGGGGAAGAGCTATTGTTAGCCTGGATCACTAATATCACAAGGTCCCATGACTTGGTTGTCCAGTGTACTTTGCTGTGCCTTTGAATCCATAACAGACTGAATTTAAATAAACAAATAACAGAAGGGTAGAACCACTAAAAACAGAAAGCATGTTTTCTTCTCGTCTCCACTGGCTACAAATGTTGCCCTTACAAATACAATGTCTGGCCTTGTCTTTTATTTCCTCTACCTCCGCAGAGCGCCACATCTCGATCGTCAGTCAGTCGCATAGTTACATGATGTGAACATGGGAGCACTGCTCAACTCCCGATGATCCTTCAGAGCCTACTGGAAAAGGGAAAGAGCAGCTACCCGTGAGACTGGAATTCACGGTTGCTAGGAAACGTGATGGAACATGAATATCACACGTCAGAAAGCTCAGCACGGTGGTAAATAGTTCTCTGAGATGAGATGCACACATATCTCCCTCGATACAGTGAGTCGCTTATGCTCCATTGGTCTCCATCACCATCGCTTCGCATTTGTTTGCATTGTGAATGAGCCTTTGCTCATTCCTCAAACTAGCACTTGCCTACACGTGATTACTTCAAAGGCCCATCACCATTTGTGCACAGCCTGTTAACAATGAAACACTCAGGCAGTGTTTGTATTTCAGCCTTGCAGCTACAAAATCTGTTGTGTATCCAACATGGGGGACTCTGGCAAAAATTCAACAAGCCCTTTTAAGGAGACTGCAGTGGTCTGATAGAAAAGGCTTAGCATAATAAGGACCCTTTGAGCAGGAACAGAACTAGCCTGATACAGGCCTGATCAGAAGTCCTAGAGCTATTTTTTTTTTTGCAAAACTGATATTGAGCTTTTTGAATAGCCATGCCATTCACCAGAATATTAACAGTAGACTAAGCAACTTCTGTGCAAATGCTTCATTCATAAGTGGTTTGATGTCTGTTATTTTCAATCCTGTAAACAGCAGAGCAATGGCCAGACAGATTGTCACTTGTGAGTTATTTCCAAACAATTTAAACTGTAAACCATTTAAAATGTAAATTCAAAATTATGCAAGACATCTTGACTAATCAAGTCATGAAAAGTGTCTAATTACAAGGTAATTACACTAAATTATGACCACAATATCACTCTAAAGTTTGTAGCAATGATAAGTGGGTAAAACCAACATCATGTTACTGGAGAGTGGACTAACAATTGTAGAGAGCAGTTTAATAACAGCAACATGCGTTGTTAGCTAATGCTTTACCAAAATAATGCCAAATTCTCCCTTTTTGATTACAACCAAGCAATAATTTGAAATAAAAGGCAGGGGAAGCAGTTTTTGGGTAAATTGTTAATTTTATTGGAAAACAAATATACAACTTGGAATGGATTCTGAGGCATGGCTGTGCCATAAGCAGTTACAAAAGAAAAGTGACTAATTAAAAAGCATAGTAAGAACAGAACAAATACAAAAAGATTAGAGTGTATGAGTACCTGGCGATAAACCCGTTAGTATTGAATTCAATGATGTTGCAATAGTGCAAAGCTGAGGACTTTTCCCCATTTCTATTTATACTCAGTCCATTGTCCATTCAGAGTTGCACCTCCACATAAAATCAAAAGAGGAAAAAAAAAAAAAAAGTCATGCCAAAATTGTTGAAATGATGCCACACTGTCAATCAGCTGGACCCTTGATGTCACCACTCGTCAGGTGGGCAGGCAGACAGAGCAACAGAAGGGGAACGGGGCCTGTGCGTAGTCAATATCTGTGCCTATATGTATCACCTGGTCCCATAACTGCTCCCTCTAACAGATTGTTTACAATGTTTAGGAGTTGGGGGAAGGCATGAGCACTCAAATCTTATAGTATACATGCAAATCCTTTGGACAGCAGGAGAGGATGGGGGGAAATTAAAATTAAACATTTTACAGAAATTAAAAACAAGAAAAGGCAGATAATTTTATACAAGAAATTCTGTACAAGGCCTTTACTTCGCTGTCATCATCTGTACAAATTCTGCAAAGAAAGACAAAAGGGGAAGTTTTAAGAGTCACTGCAAACAAACAAAACTCCGGACACAGATTATGTGAATTACAACACTCACCTTCATAATTGACCTGACCATCTCCATCAATGTCTGCTTCTCTAATCATTTCATCCACCTCCTCATCTGTTAATTTCTCCCCTAGGTTTGTCATCACATGGCGCAGCTCAGCAGCACTGATATATCCATTCCCATCCTGACAAAGACCAGTGAACAACGATCCATCCAAATTATTTTACAATTATTGTTACCAGCAAAGCCTTAATCGTAGGTTAAATGAATTCAACAGTCCTTCAGAAGCCTTACCTTATCAAAGACACGGAAAGCTTCTCTGATCTCCTCCTCGCTGTCGGTGTCCTTCATCTTTCTTGCCATCATCGTCAGGAACTCGGGAAAGTCTATTGTTCCATTTCCTGATTAAAGGGCAAAGTACACAGGCAGTTAAGTAACAGCACTATAAGTGAAGATAATGTTTTAATCGTGATAAAACACTTCAGGGAAATGGTTTCAAGTCATATGCAAATCTGACCCTACTCACAAGAGTTAACATCATGCTGATGTTTAATGTAGCTGCAAAAATGTGTTCTCACCATCTGCATCCACCTCATTGATCATATCCTGCAGCTCCGCCTCTGTAGGGTTCTGGCCAAGAGAGCGCATAACAGTGCCCAGCTCTTTCGTGGTGATGGTACCGTCCCCATCTTTGTCAAATAGCGAGAACGCCTCTTTGAACTCTGTGAGAATCAACAGTAGAGACTAATCAGTCACATTTCCACTTGAGCAAAAACAAAAGGAACAGGTAAAGTACTTCTAATCCATGTCAAGCTTTATGATTCCACATAGCTTAAGACATTTTGTAGAGCCTATATGCAATTTATCTGATATGCTATTAGAAAAGGCCAAGTTCAAACTTTAAAACAAGTTCCCAAAGCTAAAAGTAGAATTTATTACATAATTGTCTATACAGAAGACCAGGAACAACAAACACATTCATAGATAAAGGACTAAGATGACAGGGTGCCATGGAAGAGACACAAACACCCCAGAGCCATGGCAACAGCTGACCACTAGTACTAATGGTAAGGCCTTTGAGTTTAACCAGACCTGCCAAGCACCAGTAGTTAAATGCACAGACATGCAAAACAAGATGGCCTCATGTACCATCTAGACTCAAAAGATAACATTTAAGGTCCAGCAAAAGTCAGCACCGTCACTGATCAATTTAAATGAGGAGAACTGATCCTTGCAGGCATAGCCGGGATAAAACTAAAATTATAGTGACAAGTGAGACCAGTGCATGCATTTGCCCAGCGGTCTGAACACTAATGGGCAATACAAACTCCCCTCTGTGCCAACAATGTCCATTGAGTAGAGCTGATGAGACTATTTGATACTTTCTTTGATATGACATCAGACATTACAGATGCACAACCAGCTTTCCTCTGTTACACATAACTGGCCCATTTCAAATGTAATACTATTTATAACATGCAAAATAAGTACTAAAGCTTAAGGAAATGCATTAGGCTCACTTATTTTTCTCTGTCTTTATTGTACAGTATCTGTTATTGTTTAGGCTCACTTTTTTCTTAACAGAAACAGCAAAAGTTATGAGTCTGCACATTCAAGGAGGCGATAACTCCTCCATGCCCACAGATTTGACTAAGATACCACCTTGAAAGGCAAATTATAGCAAACTAGAACAGCCAGGCTATTTCAAAACGCAGAATGCCAGAACGCCAATGCAGAAACTCTGAAGGGGCGTGTAGGCATATCAAGTAAAGCAACTTACCGGCTATTTGCTCCTCTGTGAGTTGATCGGCCTGGGGATGGGAAGAGATGCAAACAACCATATTAATAAATCATGTGTAGAATGTACTCACTACGAATTCGTAGTGTTTTGGTACTCTGACATCAATGTATAGCAACCCGTGTGAGACCAAACAAAGACCTCCCAGCTAAATGTTACGACACCAACTCAAGAGAATAAAGTCTCAACATAGCGACGGTATTTAAGACACTCCTAACAACAGCAGGTCATCCACCCACATGATTCAGTGAACTATTTGGTGAACTATTCCCTCGTGGCACTATAGACACAGTAATTTTAAGATCGTAATTGAACCTTTTTAATGTTGTAAGTTAGTAGTCCTGTGCTATAATGCTCGAGTAACCCAGTAAGACTACTGCAGGCTATCTCATAACGAGCGAAACTGATCACTACGTTGTAAAAATGCATATGCACATGAAACTAAATGGATAAGTTATATGAGCAAAACGTGTGATGATGCTGAACATTAAGATCCTTAAGATGGTTCAAGAATTAGAATACATAAATCATCCACGACTTTTTTGCAAAAAAGCACAATACATAACACAGTTTTTTGTTTTGTTTTGTTTAACCGGCTAACGTTAGTTACTTTTGTTAGCGCATCCCGTCATAGTCGGGCTGCAGACCACATGTGATGCTGCCCAGTCAACTTAAAAACTAAACCAACAAGATACTTTCGGTTCAAACCCAGAGCGTAAAGAAAAGAAGCAAATTATGTTAAACGTTGTTTAAACCGTGACTTACTGAACCCTATTTGCAAGTATCTTAATAACTACGAGCTCAATAGGAAACTGAAAGTGAAGGGGCTCAAGTACACCCCTGAAGTTAGTAATACGTTAACGTTACTTCCTTCACGGAATTTCTTAGGTTTAGTCTGTGATAATTAAAAACCCGAAGCGAAATATGACAAAACGTACATCAAAAACCGAAGAATGAGGAGCGGCGCGTATATTCCTTCATTCAGTCCATCCGATGTGGCCGTAAATTTGGCGGCACATTTCTGTAAACGCCTGAAAAATATTATTTTTCTATTTCTTGACTTCCTTACTTCCGCACAAATATATGTAAATATTACATATATTTTCATCAACGCATATCCATCATTCATTAGAAATATTGGTGTGCACTCACCATTTTCTCTTTTTCTCTGTCAGTCTCCCTCCGTCTCCGTGAAAGATTCACAAATGGTGGTCGGAATATTGGTATAGACCCGCCTCAACGGTTGTACATAAACACCTCCCATCTTCCTGTATTTATCCGCCAAACGCACTGCATTCTGGCTAGGGGTGCATCGGAAATACCGCAATAATTGTCCACGGACCTAAACAAAGCTTGAGTAAAAATGATATATGTCAGTCTTCATAAATAAAATAGTATTTTATTGTGCTATCCATAGATATTGACGCAAAAGTACAGGTGGGACTAGCTGACGGCGGAAGAATACTGTACGCGTTTCGGTTGTGCGGATGACTCTGATTGGTTCGTTTGTACCTGCAATGCGTCACTCCCTGGTCACACACTGTAGAATTCTCCCGGTCGTAAATGCCATTTAACATAGAGAAGAAATAGGGAATCACCTGAGTCGTTGTGAATTCCACCCTTAGGGGGCCAAAATTATAGTGTTAATCTGCTGGTTAAATGTTAAGGGTTTTTTTCAATTACATAACACCAAATTTGATGTAAAATAAATTCAAATTACTTAGTGTGGGCCTATTACAATGCATCTTCACACAGAAGATAAAATGTATGCAGTAAAGTCGGGCTGTAGTTTATGCACACATTGTGCAATTCATGAGAGTTTTTAGATTCACAGAACTTTAAAAGTGCTTTAAATGTGTAATCAAAGGAAAGTTGTACAACTTAAGTGTAAAGGCCCATTCACACCATGAACAATAACTATAATAACTATAAACTATAGTGTCCACACCAGTAAACAATGACCTTCTGTTTATTGTAAGTCAATGTTTTTACCGTTCATCAGCAGGAAAAACTTTATGTAAGTGATTCCAATGATTTTGTTCCTCTGTGTTGTTCCCTATTCTCATAGTTTTAGAACAATTACTATAAGTTAACATCCTTGTTGTGTGTAGAAACTTGTACAGTGGCCTTTCTATTTAGATATTCCATGGGTTTTACAAGCTCTTAACAATATATTCAAGTAATATAATTTATTTTCAAGTGGTCATTTAAGGCACATACTGTATCTGCTTTTGTTATCATTCAACAACTAAAACAATGGAAAACAAACAAATAGGTCTATGCAAGAATAATAAGACTACAAAAAGTCAGTAATAATAATGGCACTAAAAGTAATGATGCCAACAACCAGATCCTGCCTTGTTTATCAAGGCCTACTCAAGCTCCTATAGCCAGCTTCTCAATACATGACTGCCTTAGCTCCAGGCCACCTGTCTCTGGCCTTGTCCCAGGTCTGTTGGATATTGAAGGGATGAGAAGACAGACTGTTGCTGAGGGGGGTTGAGGCATTTTCATACCAAAAGAGCAGCAGGAGCAACTGAGATTATCTATGAGCGAACAACAGTCCTCAGTATTGTAAATGTGATACATTTGTATTGTATTCATCTTGCTGTTGGAAAATGGAGTTCATTATTTAGCCCAGATGTTTTCCATGCCTCTGGACCCCCTCACCACCGCTCTTAAAAGGAGATGACTAAATCAAGCTTCCTTTTAAGTAAACAGTTACGTCTAAATCAGTATAGCATGAACTTGGGTGGTTCCTGCATACTTGCTTTTCCAGAGGTTGTAAAACCAAGGGAAAGAGTGAATCATGCATTGGTTACACACAACACATGCAACATGTGCTTACAGGTTACCAACAGTTTCCGCACTGTCTGGAAGGGTGTCTGGGATCTTAAAACACTATTATATATATATATATATATATATATATAAAAAAAAACACTATTTTATATATATATATATATATATATATATATATATATATATATATATATATATATATATATATATATATATATATATATATATATATATATATAAAACACTATTATATATATGTTATATGGTTTGGACAACAATGTAGTGTCATAAAATATGACGTTAAATATTGTATACATATATGAATATGGAATTGTGTAAAATGATCATTATCATGATCATGTTCAACTGAATTCATGCACTCAGGATTTTAATCTCGTAAAATGAGTGCAGGTAAACCATGTATCCCGGTATTGCTTTTAACTATGCCGAGAACTTTGGTAATAAGATGCCAATGTCTGTGAATGGGTAATTGAGGACATAAAAAGCCATGTGAGACACAGATGGTTGATAATCACTGGTATAAAGAGCCCCTGACCACTCAGGTGTTTACTCAGAGCGAGGGCCATGAAACTGAAGACCTATTCATTCTTAATGCACATTGAGGCTTTGTAGCGAGCACTGGCAGACTTTGCAAAACCAGGCTCCAGTTTCCCAACATAGACCTGTGTGTGTGGCTGTATGCACGTGTATGTGTGGTTGTGTTCACGAAGCTGTACATAAAGGAAAAAGAGCGTGACTGAGATTGTCTTTCCCTTTCTGAGTATCCACTCTTTCCCTCTCTCTTTTTTGAATGACAGCCAAAAATCATGTAGTTGAATAGTGAAGGCAGCAGTTATCAATATTAGGCAAACTTCGCAAAAAAAATTCAAAAATCATGCTAATTATGCTCAGGATCCATCAGGAATGGAAGGAGGATGTTTCAAATTAAATTTTGGAAAATACAATTCAGATTTTGTTACAGAAGCCACTATGGAATTCACAAAGGCTTGAATCTTGACTTGTAATAGATAAGCTCTGGATCTTTGGCTGTAAAGCCGATTTAAAAAGGGGATTTATATTCACATAATCTACCACCTCTGTGAGATTTCTCAATATGAACAATAAATAAATCAGAATTAAATGGACAGAAAAAGAGTATTTTGTGGCAAACGCAGGCTTTTTTTTAAATTAACACCGGGAGCTTTAAGAGATCAGTGATATAAAAAAGCTTAATTATGGATGGTTTTTGGAGCTTAGTGTTCAGAGAGATTTGGCTTCTTGAAATTCAATTTTTATAATTGAAATTATTATATGTAACATAATAGATAATGCAATCTTTTTAAGTCCACATTGTTCTTCATGTTGACACTATATCTATAAAAGAGGCGATAAACTGCCTGAATGTATGGCAACCTTTGTGTAAACAAAACAATACTTTCAATAATAAGATCTAAAGAATACATGACTGCAGCTCTAAATAGGATTAGATTTAGACGCACTGATTTTCTGTCTACAAAGGACATAAATTATGTCACATTCTTTATTGCCCTTTGCAGATATGCAGAGCTCCACAGTTAAAACAACCCTCAATGATAGCTTTAATTGCCACAAATAAAATGCACAAACACTGTGGGTTAAAGTGCAACATAACTGATATTGCAACAAGGATTACTGTAAAACCTTGCAAGTCACGTATCTAAGTAAATAATGGTAAAAAGTAGTGACCTTAGAACAAGGCTTGATAAAGGGAATAAACAAATGCAACGTTAAAAAGCAAAACGATATGTTATGAATATTTATTTATATAATGTATTTACCCTAAACTTTCTTGGTCAGCAGTTGTGTCTATAAGACACTGTAAAATGCTACCTGTAATTCAAGTACAGCAGAGGCTTCAGTTTCACAAAAAGCATTAATATTTAACCACATATTTAATGAGACCTGTTTGACATCACCAAACCCTCCAGATAATTAACACACTTTAAAAAAAAAAGGTGCTTTATATGTACAGAATATATTTATCCTACTATTCTTTATTAGAAACTGTATGTATATCTGTTTATTAACACAATAGCAAAATAACATTGTAAGCACATTAAAAATGTATTACACATTATATTTAACCATACACTTAGATTTGCTCTCTCTCTTTTTTTGACTCCAGACGGCCCAGTTTTAGACATCTGATATGCAAGACTTGGCTGTTCTCACACACAGACACTCTGTTCAGTACTTACTGATGGCCAAGTTACTGAGATGCCATTTAGCAGATAACAACGAGAAGACTAATATGCACATCCACTGTGCTGACAAGGGGCAATTACTGACATATGACCGAATGAAGTAAAAACTGATAGCTTTTTTGGGCTGGTCCTTGTCTCGTGTTGTTCCAGAACTCATTTTTATACTGCTGCTTGTTGCATTTTGTGCTGTATATGACCTTAATAATTTACAGTTATTGATACCATAATTGCTATATATATATATATATATATATATATATATATATATATATATATATATATATATATATATATATATATATATATATATATATATATATATATATGTATGTGTTCAGTTGTTCACATTGTTGTTCAGTTACAATAGCTTAGGACACTAAAGAGACCTTTTTACTGAAAAGATGTCCACAGGTGTGAAGATGATGTAGACCTGCTGCTGGGAGGCATGTGCACTGCAGATGTGGCCAAAGCAATAAACTGCAATGTCCGTAAAGTAAAACCGGGTGAACACTGTACGATTTATAATAGTCCTTTGTGACTGTTGCCTGTCAGACTGTACAAACATGATCCTCGCTGTAAGCCACACAGTAGAATCTCAGTTGTCAGATTGTACACCAGTCAAGACGTGTTAAAAATGGATGCACGCACGCAAAAAGACTTGTGCGGAGTTTTACATTATCAATCCATCAGACGTTCAGAGATGTGAGCTGCAGGATAGAAATGGTGGCTAGCAACAAAGGATCCAAGGAATCTTTAGGATTCATAAAATTTGTCTTCTTCTCGTGGACTCCAGGTGGGGATCAGATGTCAACCAATGTCTGAGAATGAGCTATTGTCCTTTGGAGAGGAAGATCCTCTGGGGTGGTTGCTCACATTAAATCGGATTCACAGTTGAGGGCCATGCTTGCCTGGGCCACCGTGGGTATCGAAATCTCCACCTTGTCCTGAGCGCTCGCCATCGGATGATTGGTTGCGGTGCGAGGTTCACAGCTGTGTCCCCCGCCCCTGTGCCTTTCTTCCTGGAAGTGCATGATGAGGTTCAGAAGTCATGGAAGGCAACTTTTACGGTCTGGAGCCACTTCGCAGCCTCCTCCACTCTCACTACCCTTGATGGTGGGGATGCCAAAGGGTACTGAAGACCCTGGCTGCTAAGGTTCACAGTGCAGCTGGACAGGCTTCCTCTGCCCCGCATTCGATGGCCATCCTGCAAATCCACCAGGCCAAAGTACAGAGGATGATGAACCGAGGTTGATGCAGGAACTGCGCACAGTGACTGACCTCACCATCTGTGTGATGAAAGTCACTGTACAGGCCAGACAATGTCCACCTTGGTGGTCCAGGAACGCCATCTCTGGCTAAACTTTGGAGAGATGTGAAATGCCGAAAAAATGCGCTTTCCTGACGTCTCCATCTCGCAAGGTGGCCTCTTTGGCGACACATTTGAGGACTTTGCCAGCAGTTCTTGGCAGTCCAAAAGCAGATGGAGGCCATCAAGCACATCCTGACCCAGAGTGATACCACTGCCACCAGGCTGCTGTGGGCTGGCCCCCAGTCTGCTTGTTGCCAAGGGTGTCCCCCTGTGGCTTTTACACCTGCTCCGGCACGGCCGGCGACATCACCCCGGCCGCCACATCAAGCCCCCTGCAGGAAGGCGAAGCAGCCTGTCCCTCAGGCTGCCGCTAAGCCCTCCAAGCATCCATCTAAGCGGCCCTGATATGGGCAGCCCAGAGATGGAGAGAGCTGCTTTGAACCAGGAGATGGTGATCGCACCACTTCCCCGGAAGAATGTTGGGCAGAGAACTTTTAGTTTCACTTCAAAGAGTTTGTTTCTGTTCCACCCACTTTTTCAAAAAAAGAGCAGTTTCCTCAGTCTCTGGGCCATACCAGGCATGGCAGTGAACAATGCTCTGCTTCCTCACTCCCAGCCCCCCCTTCTCTCACCACAGGTCGAGAGTTTGCATTTCGAGGACGCACTGCTTCCTCATGCATCTCAAGCCAGATTGTTGTTTTGCAGCAAATGACCTGAAGGACACATAATTCCATTTCTTAATTCTATCTCGACAAAGACCATTTCTTTGGTTTGCTTTCAAAGGATGGGCATACTAGTACAAGGTTGGGCTGTCCCTGTCTCCCTGCATCTTTACCAAAGTTGCAGAGTCTGCCCTTGCCACGCTAAGGGAAGTGGACATTTGCATTCTAAAATATCTCGATGGCTGGCTCATTCTAGCTCACTCTCGAGATCTGTTGTGTGAACACAGGGACCTGGTGCTCATGTACCTCAGTCATCTGGGGCTTTGGGTCAACTGGGAGAAGAGCAAGCTCTCCCCTGTGCAGAGCATCTCTTTTCTTGGTATGGATCTCAGTATCTCACGAGTGAGCGGAGCTGAAATGCCTGAATGCACTCAGGGGGAAGACAACTGAAACAATTTCAGAGGCCCCTGGGGCATATGGCATCCGCAGATGCGGGTACGCCATTCGGATTGATGGATATGAGACTGCTTCAGCACTGGCTACACAGATGGGCATGGTGCTGCGGCACACTAAATGTGACCATCACACCGATCTGTTGTGCAACAGGCACGTAGCTTCGGGCTCCAGGACAGGACCGCGACTGCAGTGGCATATCAATTGCCTAGTTTCTGGCAGTGCTACTCTCCCTGTGCCGGTTTCAACCATTGCTTAAGGGCAACCACATGTTGGTCTGCGATGAGTGTGTACATCAACCACTAAGGTGGGGTGCGCTCAGGTCGCATATCTTAACTTGCCCGCCATATCCTCCTCTGGAGTCAGCAGCAGCTAAGGTTGATCTACACCATTCACATTCCGGGCAATCTCAATGGTGTGGCTGATGCGCTCTCATGACAGCTCACACTTCTAAGAGAAGAGAGACTCCATCCCCAGGTGGTTCAGCTGATCTTGAGTCAATTCGGGGACGCATAGGTTTACCTGTTTGCTTCCCCAGAGTCCTCCCGCTGCCTGCTTTTTTAATCCCTGACTGGAAGTGGGAACAGGAAATGGAGCTATGGAGAAGAGTCAATAACTCGGAAAGAATCAGCTTATCATTATAAAGCTATTTTGTTAACAAAAGGGCGTTCACAACTTTAACTAACTAGCAGCAATTTAGTATATCGTACGATACTTGCATTATGCCTTAGCTGTTTGAAGAGCGTCTGGATATACTGTTACAGTAGAAAGTCCTTAGAGTTCTTTCCGATGGTGCTGAAGTTGCAATCGATGTCTTCTGCGTTGAATGAAGATGACAAACTTGCATGGTTGGTTTGACTCTTAGTAGGGAAAAAGTCTTCTTTCTCTCTCTCCAAGGTAAGCACATGGGTGGAGTGCAGGTTTAGGCCTACCGGCCTTGGCCTGAGAGGTAACCCAGCAGGAGATATGTTGGGGCAGTCGAAGATGCAAGAAAGTGAGGCGGAGTTGTGCATCTCTTTTTAAAGTCCGGGAGAAATCACACCCCTTAGGGTTGATCTGACCAATGAGATGAGTAGAATTCCTGAGTGGGAAATTCCTCTGTGGGGGCTTTTATGAGCCTTTGTCTTTCTAGCAGGGCATCTGCATATGCAACTGGCTGAGTTGTTGTGGAAGAAACTATTAAAGATTCTTGTAATACTGATATGTTGCACAGGTATCAATATATCATATACACGATCATTTAAATCTTCAAAATACAAACTCATAAACACCAAACTTGGTACATGTGAGTTTACGTTAACCATTGGTTCTTATCATAAAATATGCATAAAACAAAATACCATACAAAAGACACTACACAAAACAGTCATAATCATAATAACAATGTCCTGGGATGCATGTTAATTTATAGATCAGTTCATCTATAAATTAATGCAGGTAAGTCTGTTTTGAGGCCTATGGGTTTTCTTTCTATGGCCTCTGCTTTTCCATGTGGCTACATAGTTCAGAGCAATAAAACATCTTATCAGGCCCTTCTTGCCCAAGTTGGTCTTTCAGGGGAGGGGTTCATAGACCTTTTATGGGAGCATGAGTTTGCTGGATTATTCATTAAATATAATGAATAATTTGTGGGTTTCTGATTGGTCCAGATGCTACAGCATGGACATGCTGGCACACAGGAGACTGCGCAAATATGCGTTTCCCCCAGTGAGCCTGCACAGTGTCTGTGCAAGGTCAGGGAGTATGAGGAGCAGGTCTTGATGCGCCGTACTGCACCTTACTGGCCTACCCGGACCTGGTTCCCGGACCAGATGCTCCTTGTGACATATATTCTGGAAAGACTTCAAGCCTCATTAATATTTTGTTCTTTTTTTAGTGTATAGATTCCATTTATTTCTTCAATTTATGTGTACATCAAACCATCAAATACTTGATTGCATAAACCGGCACAGTACTTCCAATATTTGTGTATTTAAAAAGTTTGACAGTATGTACATATTTCTGTTATATGAACTAGAATTAATGAGTGATTTTTCAAAGCAACAGAGGGTACTTTAAAATCTGTCTGTCCATGCCCTGATGATTTAATCCTCTGCAGTGCTCCCAGTTCTGCCCCGTCACAGCAGTAAGAGTCAGACCATTGCATCTGGCCACAGTCCAGAGCGCTGCAGCAGGCTGCCACCCCTATTAAAGCAGGCCATCCCACTGTGAAAGGCCACTGCAGAGAACAAACACTCTCATATGGAATTCACTGGAGAACAATAACACTAACTCCAACAGTAATGCAACAGACATTGGTTCTTTACATACTGTGGCATATACTTATACTCCTTGGCAAAAAGATGGGCCAAGCCAAAAATGGCAAAATATTTAGTGGTCTTTTAATGGTCGTAACCATTTTAATCACAAATCACTGGTCAGGATTTTTTTTTTTTACAGGAGATTGGGTCAGTGTTGTTCCAATCAATGTTATTGGCTTCAAACAGTTCATGAGTTGTTTAAAAATGTCTCCCAGTTCATTTGAATTTAATGTGAGACCAAATAGTCATTATATGGTTCAAACCTGGATTCTGACCAGGCCAAAACATGAGTCTGATGGGCTTCACTTCTTTGTAATCTTTGTAATTTGGGTAGGAGCATTGTCTTTTGATCATTCCTCTTTAGATAACATCTTTTCATTTGTAGGAAGCAAGCCATTCTGCAATATTCTCCTGTACTCCAAAGCATTAAATGACTTTTCACAGAGAAGTAGCTCACCAATACCAGCAGCTAAAAAGGCTCCCCACACTTCCTCCATGCTTCACTGTGTAGAGATGCATTTATTAGTATATTTCTCACCAGATTTTCGAAGACACTGCTCTAGAGCATCACCATGCAACTCCTGTTTCATTGTGATCCATCATTCTACACTGACAACTTCGCATATTCTGCCAAAAACTTCATTCTGTCTTTGATGTTTTTTCTTTTTAAGTAGTGCATTTGCTTAAATTTTGCTAATGTCCTGACCAATAATCTGTGGTTAAGACAATTAAAAGCACAGGGGCCGTTTACACGACACCATTTTCAACTAAAAATGCAAAACATTTTATGCGTTTTTGCCGTTCATTTACACGACAACTTTTCAGTTTTTAGTACATTGTTGTTGTGTAAACGTACCCTTACTTTTTATCCA
Source organism: Chanodichthys erythropterus (assembly GCF_024489055.1). Lineage (NCBI taxonomy): Eukaryota > Metazoa > Chordata > Actinopteri > Cypriniformes > Xenocyprididae > Chanodichthys > Chanodichthys erythropterus. The sequence continues at coordinate 15,874,284 of NC_090239.1, forward strand.
TTTTGGGCTTGGCCCATTTTTTGCCCATATTTTGGCGGTCCCTTTTGTATATAGTATGTAATATTCATTTGTAAACATACTTAAAAGTTTAGCCAAACATAATTTTATGTATTAACCTTAAGAAATCAATTCTAGGTAAAGCCTTAAGTTTAGTCAGTAACTAACCACCCTCTAATTCTTCCACTGAACACACACCACTGTACACATCTCAACTTTTCAACTTCACGCACACTACAGAAGTTTGATAAGATGCAGAAGAAGTGATTTTTATAGAATGATTATTGTTGAATGTAAGAAGTGTAATCATAAAACCAATAGTTTTAAAGAAATAGTTAAAGGAATAGTTCACACAGAAATGTACTCACACTCATGTCATTCCAAACCTTTACAACTTTCTTCTGCATAACACAAAAGTTGCTAACCAAACAATTTTGGTTACCATTTACTTTCATTGCATAGACTTGACAACACCAACAACAACATTAAATAAATTTCTCAAATTATCTTCTAGGTTGCACTGAAAAAGTCACATCTGGACACGAGGGTCAGTAAATGATGTATGCAGACGCGTAAAAATGGATACATTTGACTGAAGGGAGATATTTGATAATATAGATGTGACACTAATGCCTCAGCTGCCTTGGTTTGTCCTTCAACCTGTTTTCTTTGTGACTTTCAGTGGAAAAAGTTTGCATTTGTGCACATATGTTGGCACAGTGCTTACCTGTATGATGTACACATGCAAATTGTGCTTTGTAGGCTAACATACAGTTCAAATGTTTGCCACAGCCGTTTCTCAGGTCTGTTCATTCAGTGAATGAAGTGAAGATACTTTAGAGAGGCACACAGCTGAAGTAGCTGTTATGTAAGGAGTTTTTCATGTAGAATCCCTGCAGAGATGGATCACTTTTCATTCTGGCCTTACTAGCTCAGTTCTGACACCAAGTGACACTTACCTGCTATTGCAACTTCCAAATCCACATCTCTTGACATAAAGGGATAGTTCACCTGTTAAACACTTCAAGCATGCTAAAAGCTACTATTGTTTTTCAGCAACTTGCCATATATTTATACAAGCCTTGTTTGACTGAAGCTCAGAGTGAGGGCTTAAATGATCAGTCCTTTAATTACAGCTTCACACAGAATGGATGGTTATCTTGCCTCAGGGAATGAAACAAATAACCATCATTAAATGTGATCTTGCTGATCTGTGATTAACCCGACACATGCAAAACAACTATTTTCAATCAGATATAAACTGTGATTCAGACATATTCAGAACTACTGTGCTGTTGATTATGACAGCTATACTTGCATGTTAAACAACTAAAGTCTTGTGACATTAGTATCATATTATGAATACAAGTCAGTAAATAGCTGGATCAAAGATTTAATCATAGTACATTATTAATATAACAGCATATGGATATTATTCTCAGTTCTAGTTAAATGAGATATAGGCTATGTATGTATTTCCAGCTCATGCACTGCAAAAAGATAGCAGCATATATAATAATTATATCATTCAGTATCCTTGATCTTATAATTAGAATATTAAGATATTAAAATAACATTATGCACTTATTTGTTGTGGAAAATTTGTTTCCATGTTTTTTATTCAATGCCACAACACAGAAAAAGAGGTGTTTGTTCATAGTAGGGTAAGTTAATAATATTAATCATAAATAACTTGTTTTCAGTTTAATAATTTGTTAGCATTTTTCAAATAAATGTTTTTTTTTTTCTTTTTTTTTCTAAAAGGCATGACTCAACATTTATTAAATATGAGCAACTGGGTGTACAAGGAACATTATATACATATAGTGTGTATACACACACACACACACACAAACATATATATATGTATATAAGTGGCCAGCGGTTTAGACATTAATGGCTGTGTGTTGAGTTATTTTGAGAGGACAGCAAATTTACACTGTTATACAAGCTGTACACTCACTACTTTACATTGTAGCAAAGTATCATTTCTGCAGTGTTGTCACATGAAAAGATATAATAAAATATTTACAAAAATGTGAGGGGTGTAGTCACTTCTGTGAGATTGTATGTATGTATATATATATACACATACACACAGTCAATATATGAGCAATTGTTTACAAAAATATTACACAAAAAGAGTGTGAGCTTACATGTTTTGGTAGCTTTTTTTGTTACAAGAGGTGAATAAAGATTTAATATAAATCCTAATATCTTTTTGAGGGTGAGAAAATGCCTTACATTTGTGGACAACATATTTTGCAAGCAAAATAATCATGTTGCAAAGAAAATAAACATTTTCATATTGCTTCTCAAAAGTGATAAACCCAAACAAAACATCCTTAAAATAATGCTCAAAGTCTTTATATATGAAATGTACAATGTACTGGCATCTGGCAAATATCCTGCCAGAGTTTTCTTCTACGATTCAGTGCCAAAAAGATCCAAGTCTCGGGTTGTACATCACAAAAAAGTGAAGTTCACATCTATGCTCAATTTAAATTTGGACACAATGAAGATTTTAACATGATATTAGCGATAAATACGTTTAAAAGAATTGTTACAAAATAACCATTCTTTACGTGAAGTGTGGTTGTCGTCATTTTAGCTCCGCCCCGTTTGCCTTTGACCCTCGCGGCGCGCCTGTGCTGTGGCGGGAGATTCCAGCATGGCGGTGCAACCTAAACAAAATCTGTCTATGGACAGTGCATCTGAACATGGATTCTTGAATTTTTATTTTTCTATGCCTGAGAAACCTGACACCACAGTGAGAGTTTTTGATCGAAACGATTACTATACGGTACACGGAAAAGATGCGGTTTTTGCAGCCAAGGAGGTTTTCAAGACGAACGGAGTCATCAAAAACCTGGGCACAGGTTGGCTGTTAAGTTATGGAATTATTTAATAAAAAAAAAAAAGTTCATTAAAGATATCTAATTCTTTGTTTCTTTCTATTGTGCAGATATATGAATCTTGCATATAATATAATCAGTATATTATCAGTTTGTTGATTATATTATTATATCTATAATTAAGTTTAATAAAGGTACTGTACTTTGAATTTACCCAGGAAACAAGAGGTTGGAGAGTGTGGTTCTCAGTAAGATGAACTTTGAGTCATTTGTGAGGGACCTGCTGCTGGTCAGGCAGTACCGGGTGGAGGTGTACAAGAATGCCAGTAAGAGTAGCAAAGATCATGACTGGCAGATATCTTTCAAGGTATCTTATATTCTTTAGTGTTTTATTACATTTTTCTCAGTCTCACCTCTCCCAGTCTCATTATGTTTGTGTTTTGCATCCCAGGCTTCTCCAGGAAACCTGACCCAGTTTGAGGAGATTTTGTTTGGCAGTGGAGGAGGACCTGGGGAGGGTGCAGCTGGTGTCGTCGGGGTTCGTCTTGGCACGGGGGCTGACGGACAGCGTGTTGTCGGTGTTGGCTATGTAGACAGCACGCTCAGGAAACTCGGTGTGTGTGAATTCCCAGACAATGATCAGTTTTCCAATCTGGAGGCTCTTCTTGTGCAGATCGGTCCCAAAGAGTGTGTGCTTCCTGGAGGAGATGCAGGTGGAGACCTTGGGAAACTCAAACAGGTAACGTTCTAATAGATGCCAGATTGTGTGTTTTGAAACAAGATAGGGATGCATGGTATATTGGTGCCATGTTAGTTAAAGGTATAGTTTACCCAAAAATGAAAATTCTGTCATCATTTACTCACCCTCAAGGTGTTCCAAACCTGTATAAGTTTCTTTGTTCTGTTGTACACAAAGGAAGATATTTGGAAGAATGTTTGTAACCAAGCAGATCTCGCTCCCTCATTGACTACCATAGTAGGAAAAAAAAGTACTATGGTAGTCAATGGGGGGTGTGATCTGCTTGGTTACAAACATTCTTTCAAATATCTTCCTTTGTGTACAACAGAAGGTTTGGAACAACTTGAGGGAGATTAAATGATGACAGAATTTAAATTTTTGGGTGAACTATCCCTTTAATAACTCGTTTTGGTAAATGGTATTGTTTGATATTGGGAATTGTCTATTATTTTCCTATACATTAAGCCATCATCTAATACTCAAAGTTAATCTTTCAAAACAAATAAATGAATAGCACTGTTAAAGGGTTAGTTCACCCAAAAATGAAAGTTCTGTCATTAATTACTCACCCTCCGTTCATCTTCTGAACACAAATTAAGATATTTTTGATGAAATCCGAGGGTTTCTGAATCACACATAGGCAGCAACATCATTGCACCTTTTGAGTTTCAGAAAGGTAGTAAAAACAACATGAGGTTGAGTACTTAATGACAGAAATTTCATTTTTGGTTGAACTGACCCTTTAAATGTAATCTCAAAATGAATATCATTTTTTTTACATAACGCATAACAAGATTTGAAAGTCTCGATTTTCATCTGTAAATCAAGTCGGCATTAAAATGAAGTTGAGAGAGTCTTTTCTTCCCTATTATGATGAGTGAAACGGCTTCTTGAACAAGAAAAAATTTGGGATGGGACTTGATTTTGTCCATCAGGAATTGATTGGATTGTAGGGCTGCATGATATGAAAAGCCGAAAAGCAATATCGCGTTCATATCGCAGATGAATCGCCTTCGATAATGAACGCAATATTGCGTGGCTTTTCAGTGATCTACGGCTCTGTCTATTAAATGCCGCTCCATTTGAAAGCAGGTGATGGAGATTTAACGGTAATCAGGGAACCGGCTTTACTGATGAAATGCGCGTGAGAATCGCATGCGATATATCGTGCAGCCCTATTGGATTGTTAAATTGTTGTTGTTTTCTATTGCTGTGATCTCATGTGATTGACAGTTCATCCTGCCCTCGCACCAGTATACACATCATCAGAGAAGAGATGTTGCGAGAGGCAGTAGTCATTTTGATTAAAGATTATGAGGAAATTAATAAAAAAACTAATGTGCATGGATAAATCATTTATAATACTGCAATATTCCATAAAACAAGAATTGTTAATTTTGATTTTATGATGAGTTTAACAATTCATGTCTGTCCATCAGTTACAAGAGCGATACTGCTTTTGAAAATTATCGTTTTTACAAATATGACTTTTTCGATAATATAAAGATCTGGAAATGCTTTTTATGACCACTTTAATATCACTGCATCCCTAGAACAACATTTTATAACTATAAACATTCCTTTCATACATGCTGGTTGCTGTTCATAATTCAGGTGGTACAGCGGGGTGGCATTCTGCTCACAGACAGGAAGAAATCTGAGTTCACAACCAAAGACATTGTGCAGGATCTGAATCGCCTACTGAAGGCCCGCAAGGGAGAGACGGTGTCCAGTGCTGCCCTTCCAGAAATGGAGAAACAGGTTTGCGGTGCTGCAACACAAGTTAGAAGTGCGTCATTTCAGGTGGTTCACCTGCAGATTTAATCGGGCTATTGCTTTTCCAGATTGCAATGTCTTGCTTAGAAGCAGTCATCAAATACCTGGAGCTCCTCTCAGATGAGGCCAATTTTGGATCCTTCAAGATGACCACATTTGACCTCAACCAGTACATGCGTCTGGATAATGCTGCTGTACAGGCCCTAAATCTCTTCCAGGTAAGGGTTTATTCAAAAAAAAAAAAAAAAAAAAAAAAAAATGCAATTTCTTATTTTGAGTTCTGTTTATTTTGAGTTCTGATATGTTCTTCCTCTATGATTTCTCAGGGTTCCTCTGATGATGCTACAGGCACACACTCCCTGGCAGGCCTTTTAAACAAATGTCGTACCCCACAAGGACAGCGGTTGGTCAACCAGTGGATCAAACAGCCTCTCATTGACAAAAATAAGATAGAAGAAAGGTTAGACTTTTGTTTGCACATTTGGGCTGGGAAAAAAAAAAAAAAAAAATATATATATATATATATATATATATAATTTTTTTTTTTTTAATTGATTCTCATTTTTATGAACTGATATTGATTCTTAAATCACACGAATCTATGCTTTTTTTCAGTTGATTATTTTTGCCCCTCTCATTCAATAAATCACAATAAGCTTTGTCATTTCTTACTTATGATATGAAACAAAGACAGAATTTAAATCATCTCTTCTGCTTTACTGCTAGTTACAGCACAAAATAAACATGAATGAACGCCGATATGTTATTTTGAAAGTTACAGTACAATTTACCGAAATCCGTGTCATGTATTGCTCGATCAGTATTTCAACTGAGAAAGGAGGACAATAAAACAGCTTGTAAACAATGTCACGTAATGTCACACTTGCCTCAGAAAATGTCCAAAAACTCATTAGTCAGTAAGAAAAATTAACTCTAGAGAAAAGCATTTTGCTAAATTTATGATGCACTATATAGCATATTCATTAGCTATATATTTTACTGTTAAATATTTAATGTATGTTTGACTTTGAATAAATCTTTTTATGACACACCATTTAAATGTTTATATTCCAAAAAATGAATTGGAGTAGAAACATACTTAAGCTATGTAATAAAAAAAAGTTATTAGTATAACTTTATTACAATAAAAACATCATTGTGTGTAGTTTAATTGAGATTTTTTTCCTTGAGAAAATCTGCCATGTACTGTACCTGATATATGTATCCAAATTAATTGATACTGAATCGAATAGAATCAAAATCAGAATTGAATCGTAAGCTTGTGAGTCTAGATCAGCCCTACTATACCTTTTAAATCTTGACATTTGAATGGCATTCATTTGATTCAGTATGTTTTAATACATTGCATATTTATGGAATCTTATAGGACATCTCATAGGATGTTACATACAAGTCATGTAAGATTTCATATTGATTTTATTTATAATTTTGCTTGTACACTACTGTTTAAAAGTTTGGGGATGGTAATTTTTGATAAATTTAATGCATCCTTCTCAATAAAAGAATTAATTACTTACAAAAATATATATATATATTTTGAACAGTAGTGTATGATTTGTTTTGAAAAATGAAGTGATAAGACTGAGCTATGGTTTGATATCAGTTGACCATCATTAGACTCGGCAGCTCTTTTTTTTTTGTGGATGCAGCATTTTTAACATCATAGAGGGTGTGCTTTTGCTTGAGACTATTTGTTATTACACATTTGTGATCATGTTGTGCAGACTGGACCTTGTGGAGACTTTTGTGGAAGACTCTGAGCTGAGGAAAAGTTGTCAAGAGGATCTTCTCCGCCGTTTTCCAGACCTGAACCGGATGGCAAAGAAGTTCCAGCGTCAGAGCTCTACTTTACAGGACTGTTATCGGGTCTATCAAGCTGTCGGGCAACTGCCGAATCTGGTGCTGGCATTGGAGAGATACTGTGGTAAGCAAAACCAGGGATGTGATTTTTTTTTTTTCCGTATTTTATACGGATTTCCACATTTTCCGACTTAAAGTATTACCCACGTGAAAAGTGTAAATAAAGTTTTTGGATTGCTGAATCAAATCACAACGGCTGTGATGTAACTATAGAAGTGTATACTCTGACATGCCGTGTTTCTCACAGTAAAGCACAGCACTGTATTCATTTTCAGTTTCGATTCACAGTAAATGCTACTCTGCAAGTGCTGTGTGTTTGAGTTTTGCATTTGGGAACATGCACCAATCCGCCATCCATCTTCCCAAATTCGTAATAAGATTAATCTGTTGTCAACAAAGAGAAACAAAGAAATTAAGACAACCATAAATTTTAAGTATTATAATTTTGCTGCTGTTCTGTAAAAATAAAATAATAATTATATTTATTATTATTAATAATAATAATAATATTAATAACTATATAATTTTATTATAAACATATAATGTATTATGATGTAATATTTTATGATGATTATTAAATACACCATTATTAAATTTTAGAGTACAATAGTATGTACAGTACAGTCCAAAAGTTTGGAACCACTAAGATTTTTATGTTTTTAAAAGAAGTTTCGTCTGCTCACCAAGGCTACATTTATTTAATTAAAAATACAGTAAAAAACAGTAATATTGTGAAATATTATTACAATTTAAAATAACTGTATACTATTTAAATATATTTGACAAAGTAAAGCTGAATTTTCAGCATCATTACTCCAGTCTTCAGTGTCACATGATCCTTCAGAAATCATTCTAATATGCTGATTTGCTGCTCAATAAACATTTATGATTATTTTCAGTGTTGAAAACAGTTGTGTGCTTTTTTTCAGGATTCCTTGATGAATAGAAAGTTCAAAAGAGTTTTGTGTCAAAGTTTGGGGTCAGTAAGAATTTTTTTTTTTTTTTTTTTGGAAAAGAAATTTTAAGAAATTAATACTTTTATTCAGCTAGGATGCATTAAATCAATCAAAAGTGGCAGTAAAGACATTTATAATGTTACAAAAGATTAGATTTCAGATAAACACTGTTCTTTTGAACTTTCTATTCATCAAATATTTTGTACAATTGTACACATTAAATGTTTCTTGAGCAGCAGATCAGCATATTAGAATGATTTCTGAAGGATCATGTGACACTGAAGACTGGAGTAATGATGCTGAAAATTCAGCTTTACATCACAGGAATAAATTACTTTGTGAAATATATTCAAATAGAAAACAGTTATTTTAAATTGTAATAATATTTCACAATATTACTGTTTTTACTGTATTTTTAATTAAATAAATGTAGCCTTGGTGAGCAGACGAAACTTCTTTTAAAAACATTAAAAATCTTAGTGGTTCCAAACTTTTGGACTGTACTGTACGTATAATTGAAATAGTAAGATATTTCTTTATTTATTTAATAAAATAAAATATTTTTAATACTAATTTCCTTCTTTTTTGTCTTTAGCCGATCACATACTTGCAAACATTGCCTGTTAACCTTTTAATTTGCATTGAGCAACACCACAATGACTGACAGCTGTATTTTAATCTATTAACAGGGAAACATCAGGTCCTCCTGCACGCAGCATTCATCTCTCCCCTTAACGACCTTGTCTCTGACTTCTCTAAATTTCAGGAGATGATTGAAACCACACTGGACATGAACCAGGTCTACTCATCTGCACTTTGTGCTTTAAACAAACTTTAAGATCATTTTGTAAGTTGCTTTGGCCAAGAACTAAATTTCCTTAAACGTGTGACGCTGTTTTGTTTTCTCCAGATTGAGCATCATGAGTTCCTAGTAAAACCCTCATTTGATCCCACATTGAGCGAGCTCAGGGAGAACATGGATCGTTTGGAGAAAGCCATGCAGGCCGCCTTGAGCAGTGCGGCTCGTGAGCTTGGTAAGTGATCGAAGTGTGAAAATTAAATCCGTTCTCCATTAAGCATTTTTGTGTTGAACTACTAACAAATGTTGGTCTTTAGGGTTGGAAGCAGCCAAGACTGTGAAGCTTGAATCCAATGCACAGATCGGTTACTTTTTCCGAGTCACGTGCAAAGAAGAAAAGAGCCTTCGCAACAACAAGAAATTCACAACTTTAGATGTTCAGAAGAATGGAGTGCGATTCACTAACAGGCAAGAGAGATGTTGTATGAGATGTTTAAATACTGGTGCAGCTAATGGTTGGAGTTCTCAGTAAGTGATTGAGTTGTCTGTTTCACAGTAAGCTGAGCTCTTTGAATGAAGAGTACACTAAAAGCAGAGAAGAGTATGAAGAGGCTCAGAACGCCATCGTCAAAGAGATCATCAGCATAGCCGCTGGTGAGTCATTTTTAAAGGGTTGTTCCATGTGGTTTTTATCTTTAATCTGATCGTAATTGTGGATTAAATACAGATTAAGCCCATTCACAACAAGGACGTTTCCTGTGATAACTATAAGGTTTTACAAATTGCTTGAATTGCATGAGAATAGGGAAGTCCACACCACAACTACAAAAATGACTCTGAGGAACGATACTGTTGAAATCTTTTCCAGAACGATTTTTCCAACTAATGTATGATAAAATCATTGACAGCAAACTAGAATCCATCTAGAGTTAAAGGGTTAGTTCACCCAAAAATGAAAATTGTCATTTATTACTCACCCTCATGCTGTTCCACACCCGTAAGACCTTCATTAATCTTCAGAACACAAATTAAGATATTTTAGTTGAAATCCGATAGCTCCGTGAGGCCTCCATAGGGAGCCATGACATTTCCTCTGTCAAGATCCATAACGGTACTAAAAACATATTTAAATCAGTTCATGTGAGTACAGTGGTTCTATCTTAATATTATAAAGCAACGAGAATATTTTTGGAGCGCCAAAAAAACAAAATAACGACTTATTTAGTGATGGCCGATTTCAGAACACTGCTTCATGAAGCATCGGAGCATAAATGAATCAGCGTGTCGAATCATGATTCAGATCACGTGTCAAACTGCCAAAGGCTGAAAACACGTGACTTTGGCGCTCCGAACAGTCACTAAAAAAGTTGCTATTTAGTTTTTTTTGGTGTTCCAAAAATATTCTCGTCGCTTTATAATATTAATATTGAACCACTGTACTCACATGAACTGATTTAAATATGTTTTAAGTACCTTTATGGATCTTGAGGGTGGAAGTGTCCATTGCTCCCTATGGAGGCCTCATGGAGCTATTGGATTTCAACTAAAATATCTTAATTTGTGTTCTGAAGATTAACTAAGGTCATATGGGTGTGGAATGGCATGAGGGTGAGTAATAAATGACAGAATTTTCATTTTTGGGTGAACTAACCCTTTAAATAGTTTGAGCAGTTAAAGTGGTGGATGACATAACTGCACTGCACGATTACAATAAACAATGTTATATCATCCGTGGGTGTGAAAGCTAATATAGTTATCATTATAGTTAGTCGTTATGTTGTATTAACATATGTCAAAACAATGCAAGAATATTCATAAAAATGATTGCAAGAATATTCATAAAAATGACAGGTTAGAAAACATGTTAAATAACTAATTTTAGGGAAGAATTGTTATAATATAAGCATTTAAATAATAATGTCAGCATGATATGGACATTCTGATTGTCTTTTCTTACATAGTGACATATCCGAGAGAAACAGGAAAAGTAGGGCGTGACTCGATTTTTTCCTTTTGCAGTTTTTAGGATTGCAGGCTAAACGGTTGTTGTTTGATAACTGGTGCGATCTAATGTTCCATTAAAAAAATTGTACCATTTAATTTCATTGTGAGTTTAGCCAGGTTTATGGTTTAAAATTATTTTCTGTGGTTATCAACATTAATCCACAAATGTTTATAGGTCTTAATGTGCACTGAACACGTTAGCCTTTTGTCATTTTGGTGTTTTTAATTTTGGTTAATAAAGTTGTGAGCACGTTAAAAATGAATAGTTTAATAATCCTGTGTTTTTACCATAGGCTATGTGGATCCAGTACAGACTCTAAATGAGGTGATAGCTCAGCTGGATGCAGTGGTAAGCTTTGCTGTGGTGTCCCATGCTGCCCCAGTGCCTTACATTAGGCCGAAAATACTAGAGAAAGGATCAGGGAGACTCTTTGTGAAAGCAGCAAGACATCCCTGTGTTGAAGCCCAAGATGATGTGGCTTTTATTCCCAATGATGTCACCTTCACAAGGGGGGAGGAGATGTTTCATATCATCACAGGTAAGCTCTTATTTGTTTGAAGGGTTATAAAAAATTAGCTTGTGGTGGATGAATACTAGCTTTAAATGGAAGATTCATGTACATAAATGCATTAATCCATAATCTAAGTTTCTGATTTCTTTTTAGGTCCAAATATGGGTGGTAAATCTACATACATCCGTCAGGTGGGTGTGATCGTGCTGATGGCACAGATTGGCTGTTTTGTGCCATGTGATGAGGCAGAGCTGAGTGTGGTGGACTGTGTGCTCGCTCGAGTGGGTGCGGGGGACAGCCAAATCAAAGGAGTGTCCACCTTTATGGCTGAGATGCTGGAGACGGCTGCTATTCTTCGGTCAGAACTCACATTTGAAACATTTTATACTCCCATTATATTTAAAGAAATTTTCCAGGTTCAATATAAGTTAAGATGTAAATTCAGTAATAATCAACAATCAATTTTTGCTTGTCCCTCCTTTTTAAAAAAAAAAAAAAAAAAGGGCACTTACAATGGAAGTAAATGGGGCCAAACTGTAAACATTAAAATACTCACTTTACCCACTTGTAGTTTAGCTACAAGATGTAAACAATATGCATGATTTTAGTGTGGAAAAAGTCACTTACTAACAACAACGATAACATGCGATACTGTGATAACAATGGCATAAACCCTAAAATGACTCTAGAAATTATTAAAATAGTTTTACCAATTGACTACACAAGTTTAAAATTTATAAAAGCACTTAATTATGTAAGGGCTTTTATAAACTTATAAGCTTCATATTTCTGCTTTTGTCTCTTCACTTCCACTGCCTCACTGTAGCCTTTATTTATTTTTTTGTAGTAATAAACGTTATGCTGCAAATGCTGTCAGTTGAATTTAAATTCGGCATGAAACTATAGTCTTTTCATCCCTATTGTGTCGTATATCCGAGTGAAACAGCTTCTCAAACAAGAAAAAATGTAGGGCGGGTCTTGATTTTGTCCATCGGTAATTGATTGGATTGTTTGCTATTGCTGTGATCTCATGTGAGTGACAGGTTGTCCCATCATCGCGCCAGTTATCAGTTTTGATTTTATAGTGACTTTAACTTGTGTTAAACCTGAGAATTTCTTTAAAACATTTAGCATTATACAGTATTTTATGATTTGTTTTTTGAATGCTTCCAGCATACATTATCACAATTTTATGCATTTGATGCATTTACGATAATGATGTCAATCAATAAAAAAACAAATTAATATTTTTTTTCTGTAATTAATCGCAGATTATTATAATATTTTTATATTGTAATAATTTCACATTGTATCTCCAAATTAATGTAGAACCAACATAAGGATGGTATATTTTAAATACGTTTTAATGGCATCTTTTTCCTATGTACAATGAATGAAGGCCTGCATCACTGATACCAGTACTGATACTGATATCTCTATTAAGTGGATTTTTTTTTTTTTTAAATTATAGCCATACAACGTTAAATTATAATTGAAAGCCATAATTTTTAACATTTAATAAGCTTTTAAAAAGAACAACTTTAAGTTCACTTAAATTTAATCTTAAAGGTGCCCTAGAATTAAAAATTGAATTTATCTTGGCATAGTTTAATAACAAGAGTTCAGTACATGGAAATGACATATAGTGAGTCTCAAACACCATTGTTTCCTCCTCCTTATATAAATCTCATTTGTTTAAAAGACCTCCGAAGAACAGGCGAATCTCAACATAACACCGACTGTTATGTAACAGTCGGGATCATTAATATGCACGCCCCCAATATTTGCATATGTCAGCCCATGTTCAAGGCATTAGACAAGGGCAGCCAGTATTAATGTCTGGATCTGCACAGCTGAATCACAGACTAGGTAAGCAAGCAAGAACAATAGCGAAAAATGGCAAATGGAGCAATAATAACTGACATGATCCATGATATCATGATATTTTTAGTGATATTTGTAAATTGTCTTTCTAAATGTTTCGTTAGCATGTTGCTAATGAACTGTTAAATGTGGTTAAAGTTTCCATCATTTCTTACTGTATTCACGGAGACAAGAGCCGTCGTTATTTTCATTTTTTAAACACTTGCAGTCTGTATAATTCATAAACACAACTTCATTCTTTATAAATCTCTCCAACAGTGTGTAATGTGTAAAGCTTTAGCCACGGAGCACTATCAAACTCATTCAGAATCAAATGTAAACATCCAAAAAAATACTATACTATACTGCAATTATACATGCTGCATGATGAACACTTTGTAAAGATCCATTTTGAGGGTTATAATAGCTGTGTGAACTTTAGCTCCGTGGGCGGAGAGCACGAGAATTTAAAGGGGCCGCAGCCTAAATCGGCTCATATTTAATGGTGCCCCAAAATAGGCATTTAAAAAAAAACTATAGGGTATTTTGAGCTGAAACTTAACAGACACATTCAGGGGACACCTTAAACTTATATTACATCTTTTAAAAAGACGTTCTATGGCACCTTTTAAGATAAACAATAAATTGAATATAGATTTTTATTAAAGCTACAAAGGTTATTCAGTCAAGAGCAGTGAGTGATTTTCTTTTTCTTTTGTTCTTTGATTAACATGACACAGCAACAGGTTTATTAGGCTGCTATCACTTTAAGACCTGACACACATGACGTGGATCTGACGCATCTGATTTTCTCACAACTCATCACGTTCATTTAAGGCTTTTTAACTCATTTAAGAGTGAGTTTACGAGGATACTTGTCCATTCAATTGCGAAAGAAAAACTCAGATGAGTGAAAACAAAGAGCTGCTTCACAGACAGCGCACCAGTACCGAAATGAGTTCTCTTTATCGTCTTATCACGCTTGAATGGTTTAAAAGCACTTGAATGATTCAGACCATGATCATATACTGTAACGCTAGCCAAAGGATGCCAGAAAAAAAACGGATGCTGCGTTAACTGTTTAATTTAAATGTTTTTAACGCATTAAACTGAAAACAGTTGATAGCAAAATTAATGTTAATTTTGACAGCCCTAATTTACAATATGTGCATTTCTTTTGTGATAAATGCATCCCATGTTTTGTATTTTGGCTTTTTAGATCAGCCACAGAGGATTCTCTCATCATTATTGATGAACTGGGCAGAGGCACATCTACATATGATGGCTTTGGTCTGGCCTGGGCAATCTCAGAGTACATCGCGACCCGCCTCAAGTCCTTCTGCCTGTTTGCCACTCACTTCCATGAGCTGACTGCACTGGCGCAGCAGGTACCCACTGTCCGTAACCTCCACGTCACTGCCCTGACCACAGATAGCACTCTCACAATGCTCTACAAGGTGAAAAAAGGTATGTAGCTTTCCAGCAAAGCAAAGAGATGCATTTTACACTCTTTAAAGGTGCCCTAGATTCAAAAATTTAATTTATCTCAGCATAGTTAAATAACAAGAGTTCAGTACATGGAAATGACATACAGTGAGTTTCAAACTCCATCGTTTCCTCCTCCTTATATAAATCTCATTTGTTTAAAAGACCTCTGAAGAACAGGCGAATCTCAACATAACACTGACTGTTACATAACAGTCGGGGTGTATGCCCCCAATATTTGCATATGCCAGCCCATGTTCCCAACATTATGAAAGGCATTAGACAAGGGCAGCCAGTAACGTCTGGATGTGCCCAGCTGAATCATCAGACTAGGTAAGCAAGCAAGGACAATAGCGAAAAATGGCAGATGGAGCAATAATAACTGACATGATTTTTAGTGATATTTGTAAATGGTCTTTCTAAATGTTTCGTTAGCATGTTGCTAATGTACTGTTAAATATGGTTAGTTTCCATCGTTTCTTACTGTATTCACGAAGATAAGAGCCGTCGCTATTTTCACTTTTAAACACTTGCAGTCTGTATAATGCATAAACACAACTTCATTCTTTATAAATCTCTCCAACAGTTTAGCATTAGCCGTTAGCCACGGAGCATAGCCTCAAACTCATTCAGAATCAATGTAAACATCAAAATAAACACTGTACTTACGTGTTTAGACATGCTGCATGACGAACACTTTGTAAAGATCCATTTTGAGGGTTGTATTAGCTGTGTGAACTTTTTTTTATGTTAAGGCAAGCGTGAGCTCTTGGGGCGTGGAGCACCAGATTTAAAGGGCCACACACCCTGAGTCGGCTCATTTCTAATTATGCCCCAAAATAGCCAGTTAAAAAAATGAATTTAAAAAAAATCTATGGGGTATTTTGAGCTGAAACTTCACAGACACATTCAGGGGACACCTCAGACTTATTACATATTTTAAAAAAAGGTTCTAGGGCACCTTTAATCGTTTTGAAAACTCTCAGATTGTTTTGTATATTTCCATTGTGCTTGGTGTATGATGTTTATGATTGATTTGACTTAGGCGTGTGTGACCAGAGCTTTGGGATTCATGTGGCAGAGCTTGCTAACTTCCCCAAGCATGTGATTGCTAATGCACGGGAGAAGGCTTTGGAGCTTGAGGAGTTCCAGGATATTTCCAAAGCTGGGGAGGAAGCTGGACCTGAAGCCAAGAAACGCTGCCTGGAGAAACAGGTGAGATGTGTTATTAAAACGATTGCTTGTATTTGCTCAGCAGCTCAATGCTTTAAACTATTACAGTTAATAAACTGCTGTGTCTTGTCATCTTACCTATAGGAGGGGGAGAAGATCATCGAGGCTTTCTTGGCTAAGGTTAAATCAATGCCTGTTGACGGCATGTCTGACGAGGCTGTCAAAAAGGAGCTGCGCAAACTCAAAGCAGAGGTCATCGGCCAAAACAATAGCTTCGTCAATGAGATAGTGTCACGTTCTTCCAAAGGCAAACTGACTTCAGCCTGAGGGCTTCAGGCTGAGCATTGTCTTAGTGGATGAAAGTTCATAATTTCTGTAAAATCGTTTATGGTATAATGGAAATAAGGATATAATCTATAGTAGATTAGAAAAGAATGTTCCGTTTTAGCACCATCTCTTTCTTTTCAGGTGTTTTTTTTTCTGGTTATTTGCATTCTGTAGCCATAAATCCTCTCTCGGAGTAAACATTTTTCTAAATATGATTTTTGTGTGTGTGTGTGCATTGTCGGTAAAATTACAACTTGAATTTTGGTTAGTTGCAATGTCGCCATCTAATGGATAAATTGGGGAACGTTTTGTTTTACCTAATTTCAAAGATAATTGTTTATTAATATAATTATAAACTTTTTTTTTTTAGTTCAGACAGACCTTATTTGTACACTTAACTTTATATTTAGATTCAAACCCAAAAGCAACTCTTAAGAAACCAAGTCAATGTTTTCTTTGAAATGTGATTTTATAAACATACTGAATCTTTGTTGCCATAGTTCAGGGGATTTCAAACTGGGGTCTTGGAAAAGGTTAAAAAAAAAAAAAAATGCAAATAGACTAAAGTATTTAATTAAATACATCTAACAATACTATAGTGAGTAGGGGAAAAAATTAATGAAATAGAAACTAAATATTTTCCACCTAATATTTTTCACATTTATATTTTTTCACAGTATAAATTGGGTCTTTAAACATTAAAATACATATTGTGGCTGCCTTCTAAAAAATTTTGGATAGGGGTCCCATGAGGGTAATCATATTTGGGGGTCTGTGGCATTGACATCCCTGCTGTAGTTTATCTGGTAAATAAAGCCAAGCAGAATAAAGAACATCTTTTATTCGGTTCTAAGAAAGTTTGAAAAGTGCTTTATTTATTTTTTTAATTGGTCAGGTTTGTAAGAGTAATGCTTTCAGGTGTGTTTTTCTAACACAAACATCTTAAACCAGAATAAGATATTTTGCCGGTCTTAGCTGGTTTGAGATGGTCTAATTGGTCTCCCAGCCTGGCCAAACTGGTGCTCAACTAGTATAACAGGTCTCCCAGAACCTTTAACCCACTTTCTGCTATCTTGACCAGCCTAGAAGACCAGTTTAGACTTCTGTTTTTTTTTTTTAATTATCAGGGAAGGTTTTTACACAGTTGTAATCACAGTGTCATGGCACGGGGCTGTTTACACTTTGAAACTTCTCCAAGATTGGAGGATCAATATTTAAAAGGAATTAATCAATGTTACTCTTGCTGAATATCAGTGGAGCCCCCTTGTGCATGTTCTCCATGTCCATGTTAATGGCTCCTCCTGCTAGAGAGAGAGGGAGAGAGACACGGAGCTCAGCACAGGGGGGAGCTGTCCGAAAAAAAACACACCAACAACACCCCGAATAAGAAAAACTGCCCCGGGTTGGTGTCCTTTTTCGGCGTAGACGGTTGATTTGACTTGTTTCAGACCAGATATTTGTGTAAATGCTAAGAACAACAGAATAAGGTTCGAGGGAAGCGTATTTTTTCTGGGTAAAGTCACCTCGCCAAATGAACTCCGTCAGAGCGAGCAGCAGGAGACCCAGGCGAGTGTCGAGGCCGCGCCCGGTGCAGCCGGAAAGAAACAACGCAGAAAGAGGTGAGACGGGGACCTTTAATTCAAGAACGCTTCAATGTTTTGCCGTGTCGTGTACGGTACTTTATCTATCTGACCCGACACGGCCACTCCGAAGCCGCACGGCCTGATTAAAAGGGCTTGTGTGCAGAGCGTCGAGGCGCATATATACAGGCCAGGCCGCGCTTTGTTTGGGCTTCACGAGCCCGAACCCTAAACGGCTAGCTTTTAACACACTCGCCACCTTTCCGGGTTGGCTTTAACCCTAGAAACAAGGTGACAAGATAAATGTTGATTTATGTCTGGTATAAGTTATCTCTCATGGGTTATAATAGGTGGAAGAGATACGTAAGAAGTGGATTTAAGCAGGAAAATCTGCGCTGCGTAGCTGCTAGTATCCAGTGATGAGCTGCCATTGATAGCACTGTCCATTTACACTAAACACTTAGACAGTAGCTGCTTACTACACCGCATTAATATCTTCAACTGCATTGAGCTCGTTGGGGGATAGCTTTGAATGCAGTAGCTGGGAAGTTAACTGTTTACACAGTGCTAGGTAGCACAGTAGCTAATATAAGTAGCTGCGCACTTGAGCTTACAGCGAGAAAACGGGGTTAGACAACGGCTCTCTTTGCTGTTTTGTTGGGGATATGTGCACAATGCAACATTTATCACATAGATAGTTAATTTGGTAGATTTGTAGATGCTATGCACAAAGCCCTGGTTTCTGTTGGTGGAGGTTCATCTGCGATGATCATTCAGAAACCTTTGTTTCCACGTTTAGCTGGGTTACAGACCCCCCACTGACAGGCTTTCAAGTCTTCTTTAAAAAATCCACTGATAAAGTGTTAAAGCATTAGGTTTTCATGCTCTTTAAGCATTTATTTTGGGTTTATTGTTTAATTTTAGACCAGTAGTAATCAGTGCATTTTGACTATCTTAATGTTTACATTTGATGTGATGATTGCAGTCAGTCTTTTTCAATTAGAATATCAGCCTAAGCAATGCATCGACTTGAGAGTGCAGTACATTCATATTCTCAAATTTAATATCATTATGACCTTTACGCTTAAAAGTATCCAAATTTACCATGTTTTTTGGACATGCACCATAGTAGTACTATGGTTTTACCACCTGATACCATCAATGTATCACTACCACCGTATTCCTTAATTAGGGTAGTTGGGCTTTTAAAAAGGATAATTATGTAATGTCTATGTATTTGCATTACATATGCATGTAATTTTATGCTTCAGGTTCTTGTTTGGGTTTCTTTATTAAATGTATGTATGCTGCAAAAGGAAAAGGAAGAGCATCTTCTCCACAATGCTTTGTTTTTATACCTTTTGGATGTGGGCACTGACTAGATGTATGTAGGCAGACAGAGAGAGTGAGCAGAGTCATGGCTGAACAGATAAGGATTTCATTTTGTGTTGATATTTTGCCCTGATGTACTTTTGTTGCCTTGCCGTCTTGGCTATAAAGCCTTTGTTACCGATGGTCCAGTCAGCTGTGAGTTGCCATAAAATTCGTGACAGTTTAGAGTCAAGCTTTAGCTGCTTTTCTCATCTTTCACTTTTGGATGTTGTCTCCAGGTACCAATTGTGCTGTAGGGAAGGACAGACTCTAAGGCTCTCAGGTGATCAGTACACCAGGTATTGACAGGTAGGTAGGGCACTTGCACACACAAACAGAGGTGAACAGGTAGGGATCATTTGTAGCTGAATAAAGAACAGCAGTAGTTTTTGCCGTAGCTTTTATATGTATAACATATAATGTTTACATGTGCAAAACCAGTTGTATGAAGAAGGCTAAGGGATTTAGGAGGATTTTTACTCCTTTAATAGAAATATATGGAAAAGCAAGCTGTCTGGAAGCATGGAAATTCAGAGTTTTGCACTGATGTGTGATGTTCTTACCAACTGATGGGCAGAAATGTTGTCTGCACTGCTATGCTTTTGGAGAAAGCCAACCATTTTCCTTTTGACCGTTTTCTTTGTGAGAATGGGTCTGTTTTGTTCCTGCAGGCACATTTTACAACGTGCAGTGCAAACATGGAAATCAGGAGTTTGCGGTGGAACTTGGGGGTCTGAGCTTGTGCAGGGCAGGTTGAGATATGTTTTGCTGAATGGATTGTTTTCTTTTTCTTTGTATGCTCTCTGTAGATGAGGACATCCCTGCAGATATGGTTGCAGAAGAATCTGGTCCAGGAGCTCAAAACAGTCCATACCAACTCCGTAGAAAGTCCCTGTTGCCTAAAAGAACCGTGTGCCCCACAAAAAACAGTATGGAGGTAAAGATTTTGCACATTTGAGATACAAACTAACCCTCTTTAGTTTGACAGAGATAGTCCTTCTAAAGTTGTTTTAATCTAAATAGCAGTTTAAAAAGTCAATGTCTGATTTGTGTGATGCAGGGAGCCTCCACTTCAGCCACAGAAAATTTCGGTCACAGAGCTAAACGTGCAAGAGTGTCGGGAAAATCCCAGGACCTGCCAGGTGAGTGAAGAGTTGTGGTCTCGATTATTAAACGTTTTGCTTCTTATTAAAGGACTAATGCTATTATTTTTATTAAGTGTGCTCTGCAAGCAGTTTGCTTTAGATTCTTTTCCTGTTGATTTTGTTTCAGCCGCCCCAGCGGAGCAGTATCTCCAAGAGAAGCTTCCGGATGAAGTCGTTCTGAAGATCTTCTCCTACCTGCTGGAGCAGGACCTGTGCCAGGCTGCCTGCGTATGCAAGCGATTCAGTGAGCTTGCAAATGACCCTATCCTCTGGTGAGAGTTTTTACATACTGACAATAGATTGATTTACAGAAGTCACTTTGATTGTAGGAGTATGGTGGAAAATGTTAATCATGCTGTAAGTGGGATACTAATTATCCAGTAGATTGAGACAACCAGCACATTGTTGCAGTGTCCATAAGTTATGCTATGTTGATCATGACGGGTAAACCACACTAATATTGCAAAAAGTGATGGTACATATCAGAGGAATATAAGAGTGTAATGCTTTAACACTGGACATTGCTAACATGCAGAAGAATCGTCTTTTGGGGATTTTAGAATATCAGTCTTATTTGCAGAGGTCTCTTATGCTCACAGAGGCTGCATTATTTGATCAAATTTCAGTAACCGTAATATTGTGATATAATTCATAGATGCAAACTCCTCACCTTTAGGTGAGAATTCACCTTTTTGAGATCAAAATAGGTCACCTATGAGATTTGTGTAGATCTGATGAGAAAGTGTTTTGGGGGGTGGGAGTCTGAGAGGACAGTCTATGGACAGAGTCATGGTGAATGAAATCATGAGAATCACGCTTTTGCAATTGTCCAAAAAAAGGGTATATTCCTGTGATGGGAAAGCTGAATTTTCTAGTAGTCATTACTCCAGTCTTCAGTGTCACATGATCCTTCAGAAATCATTTTAATATGCTGATTTTGTGCTCGAGACATTTGCCACCTTGGAATTTGAAGGTTCTATCTGGATTCTGAGCGTTTTTGAAATTTTGAGCTTCAAAGTTTTTGCATTCCATTTGACTTCGTTGATGGAACCTTTTTGTTTTCCAAATAAAAAGTTCCAAAATGTACATAACATAAAAATTATATTTATATATATATATATATATATATATATATATATATATATATATATATATATATATATATATATATATATATATATAAAAATATAATTTTTTTAAATTTTTTTTTTAAGGATACTTTGATCAATTTTACAAAATGCTTATCAGCCACCTTAATGTTGTGTTAGTGGGGGATTGGTCCAGATATTACTGATATCATAAGGTTACGTCTTTAGTGATTGTTTTGTCTGTTTGTGCATTTTACAGGAAAAGACTGTACATGGAGGTGTTTGAGTACACACGACCCATGATGCATCCAGAGCCAGGGAAGTTCTACCAGATCAACCCGGAAGAGTATGAGCAACCAAACCCATGGAAAGAGAGCTTTCAGCAGTTGGTATGAGTGCTTGCATTTCTGTTTTCCTTTCTAAGTCAGCATGGATGTGAAACCTTACATGATTTTCCCAGTCTGAGGCATTTTATTTTATCAGAGTAATAATGATAGTCATTCTTCAAAAGTTAATTAAGTGACTAAGGGCCACATTTACACCTCACGTTAATTGTCCATCTTGGGTGAACCAATAAAAAATTATAAATACATTTGAATATGAAGAAGCATTCATTAAGTCTCTGCTTTTGTTTTTCCTTTTCCACAGTATAAAGGAGCACATGTAAAGCCTGGTTTTGCAGAACACTTTTATAGTAATCCAGCCAGATACAAAGGCAGAGAGAATATGTTGGTATGGATCGTTGGCTTCAGCCGTTTCTTTTTTTGTTTTTTCTTTTTTGAAGGTTCAATAAATGCACTTAGGCAGTTTCAGCTTCGTTGTAATGACAGTGTTTTTCTGGTTTGCAGTATTATGACACCATTGAGGATGCACTGGGAGGGGTGCAGGAGGCCCATTTTGATGGCCTGATATTTGTGCATTCTGGCATTTACACAGATGAATGGATCTACATTGAATCCCCCATCACAATGATTGGTGCAGGTGAATCTGATGACCCTGTTTTTGTTACCTATATCCTTCAACTTTTAGTCTTAACTAAAGTCACTAACACACACCTCTGTTTTCTTTCCTTTCAGCCTCAGGGAAGGTAGCTGACAAGGTTGTCATTGAAAACACTAGAGATTCAACGTTTGTGTTTATGGAGGGATCTGAAGATGCATATGTGGGCTACATGACCATCAGGGTGAGTAACCGTTTTTACAGCTTTTTTCTTATTACAATCGTTTGTAAATCATTGCATGATGTATTTTAGATAACAACACTACTTGCTCTTTTCTAATTCACCCTTGATGCTTTTTTTCAGAGGTTGCAGCAAATCATGTTTTTGAGTGTTTGTAATATTACTTTTTTTACCTTCAGTTCAACCCTGATGATAAGTCAGCACAGCATCATAATGCTCACCACTGTTTGGAGATCACAGTTAACTGCAGCCCCAACATCGACCACTGCGTTATCCGCAGCACCTGCACAGGTACATTTAATTTACACTACCATCTGCTTCCTTAGCTCAATACACTACCGTTCAAAAGTTTGGTGTTGGTAAGATTTTTTTTTAAATGATTTTAGAAGTTTCTAAGCTCACTAAGGCTGTGTTTATTTGATCAAAAATACAGTAATATTGTAAAAAACAATTATAATTTAGTTTTATAATTCCGTTTTGTATTAATTTATATTTAAATGTAATTTATTTCTGTGAAATCAAAGCTGAATTTTTCAGCAGCCCATTACTCCAGTCTTCAGTGATGTATGATCCTTCAAAAGTCATTCTAATATGCTGATAAGAAATGTATGCTGACATTTCTAATTATCAGTGATGAAAACATTTGTGCTGCTTAATATTTTTGTGGAAACCATTATAGGATACTTAGAGTAGAAAGATCAGAGATGCTTACTTCATATGTAATTCCTTTGTGGCATGATTGTTTTGTTCTTCAGCCTAATGGGATTGTGTCATTAAAGATGCCCTAGAACCCTTTTTCACAAGATGTACTATAAGTCTAAGGTGTCCTCTGAATGTGTCTGTGAAGTTTCAGCTCAAAATACCCTATAGATTTTTAATTACATTTTTTAACTTCCTATTTTGGGGCATAATTAAAAAAAAAAAGGATCTTTACAAAGTGTTCGTCATGCAGCTATCATATCATGTAAGTATAGTATTTATTTGGATGTTTACATTTGATTCTGAATGAGTTTGATAGTGCTCCGTGACTAACGGGGCTGAAGCTAACATTACACACTGGAGAGATTTATAAAGAATGAAGTTGTTTATGAATTATACAGACTGCAAGTGTTTAATAATGAAAATGACTGCTCTGGTCTCTGTGAATACAGTAAGAAACAATGGTAACTTTAACCATATTTAACAGTACATTAGCAACATTAGCAAACAATTTACAAATATCACTAAAAATATCATGTTATCATGGATCATATCAGTTATTATTGCTCCATCTGCCATTTTTCGCTATTGTCCTTGCTTGCTTACCTGCATAAAGTCTGATGATTCGGCTGTGCTGCTCCAGCCGTTAATACTGGCTTGTCTAATGCCTTGAACATGGGCTGGCATATGCAAAACAGGGGCGTACATATTAATGATCCCGTCTGTTACGTAACAGTCAGTGTTATGTTGAGATTCGCCTGTTCTTCAGAGGTCTTTTGCACAAATCAAATTTACATATGAAGGAGGAAACAATGGAGTTTGAGACTCACTGTATGTCATTTCCATGTACAGAACTCTAATTATTTAACTATGCCAAGGTAAATTCAATTTTCAATTCTAGGGCACCTTTAACATATGATGGATTAAGAGGGAGAAGCCACTTTTACCTGTAATAATTTGGTAGACATTCATCTGACTTGCATTACATTCAGTGTATGCATTTTATCAGCACAAGTGTTCTCTGGGAAATGATCTCATGACCTCTCTGTTAGTGGCATATTTTAGCATTTGAAGTACAAGAAATTTTATCAGGGTGATTAAGGTGGACCTTTCTCTGTCTGTCTGTGCAGTGGGATCAGCAGTGTGTGTAAGTGGTCAGGGTGCCGGACCTACCATTAAACACTGCAACATCAGTGATTGTGAAAATGTTGGGCTGTACATCACTGATCATGCACAGGTAGGGATCTTCGTTTTCCATTTTTAAATGCATTAAATCTATTATAAATGGAAATTGTCATTATTGTCCTTATGTTGTTTAACTGTTTTCCATACAATAGAGTCATACTGAATATCTGAATGTCTGCTTTATCTCAGTGTTGAAACTCTGATTGTTAGTTATAAATTGTAGATAATACAGTTGCCGACAAGACTATTGCATGCTTTAATGACAAATAATAATTATTACGGATGCCCAATACTGTGCTCATGCACTCATTAAAATGCTTCAATACCAACAACAGATACCATGCAGCATGTACAGTACAGTGCTTTTGACAAAGAAACTCGTGACAACAGAGCCAACAGAGAGCAGAATGGATATATCAGAGAAGGATGTCTATGATGTAAATGTTTTGAATTAATAGAATGTTAAATGAAATATGTACGCCTATACAGCTGCTGTGCGTGAGCTGGCAAGTGAAACTCGGAGTGGATTGAGCGTGCAGCAGCACAGACGCGTGAGCTTGTTGAGCACACATCCCTTTTTCACAGACTTTGCTGGAAATTTTGTAGTTCGGTCGGATATGTTATTAGTAAAGAAGGTAAAATGAGGCACATATTACTAACGTTAACTGACGGTAAAAAAAGAGAGCGCGCGCACTTCTGTAATGTAATTTTGATAATCAAAGATGAGTTTTAAGGGATAAAATAATTGACTCAGGGGTACTTTAAAATCCGAACGAAACCCAACCCTATGTGTAACAATATATTGGATCCGTGCATTCTGTCTTGTTTTTAATGTTAATCAAACAAAAAGGACACAGAAATCACACACTGCTATTGACACTGCTATTATGAAAGATAAAATATTATAGAGAAATAGAATGAACAGTGAAAGTAACAGAGGCGTGTACAATATACATTTTAACAGGCATAATTAAGCATGAAAATAATTGAAGGATATATTTGCTAAACAAATGAAATCAAATATGATTCATATTCTTTTGGTTTCTCTACCTAATATATTTAAAAATTACAAATGCAGTGAAAATACAGGCATCTGTATCGGCGAGTACCAAAAATGAAAGTATCTGCCTTATTCTGGAAAAAGTGGTATCGGTGCTTTCCAATTAAGTACTAATCACAATATAGGTATTAATTTTTTGTTTTTTTTAAACCTGTGTGCTGTTTTGTTATAGGGTATTTATGAAGATAACGAAATCTCAAACAATGCGCTTGCGGGTATCTGGGTAAAAAACCATGGCAATCCTATCATCAGACGTAATCATATCCACCATGGCAGAGATGTAGGAGTGTTTACTTTTGACCATGGCATGGTAATTAAACCTATTTTTTTAAATCAGATTTCATCTGTTTTGGGCAGCAGCCAGTCAGCTGATTTCTGTCTCTTTGTCTCCCTCTGCAGGGCTACTTTGAGAGCTGCAATATCCACAGGAACAGGATTGCAGGGTTTGAGGTGAAAGCATATGCTAACCCGACAGTGGTACGCTGTGAGATCCACCACGGCCAAACAGGGGGCATCTATGTTCATGAGAAAGGTCGAGGCCAGTTCATAGAAAACAAAATCTATGCCAATAACTTTGCTGGTGTGTGGATCACCTCCAACAGTGACCCGACAATAAGGTCAGTTTTCTTTGTCCTCACTGACATATTAGTATAAATCAATATTTCTATTTTTAGACTTGAAAATTATTTTGGGTATTGATTGTGCTGAGCTCACTAAACACTCAGTATACTGTCAGTTGATTGATCCATCTTGTTGATTATCTATAAAATGAGCTGTCTGCTCTTAATCTAGGGGAAATGCCATATTCAATGGAAACCAAGGAGGCGTTTACATATTTGGTGATGGGAGGGGCCTCATAGAGGGAAATGATATTTATGGAAATGCCCTGGCTGGCATTCAGATCAGAACGAACAGCTGTCCTATAGTAAGGCACAACAAGATCCATGATGGGCAGCATGGAGGAATCTATGTGGTGAGCGTGCACGTGAACTGACTGGAATACATTACGGGCTGCTGACAGAACAAAATATTATGCACAATATTCATTGGTCTTAGCGTAACTGTCTGTTTCTATTTATAGCATGAAAAGGGCCAGGGTGTAATAGAAGAGAATGAGGTGTACAGCAACACTCTGGCTGGAGTGTGGGTGACCACAGGAAGCACGCCAGTACTCAGGAGGAACAGGATACACAGTGGAAAACAGGTTTGGATCTTCAATATTTCTTTAGATATGATCTAGCCTTCATTCTCATCTGTTAATATTGTTGTTGTTTTTTTGTTTTGTTTTTCTTTCTGAAAAGGTTGGGGTGTATTTTTATGACAATGGACATGGTGTATTGGAAGATAATGATATCTACAATCACATGTACTCTGGAGTCCAGATCAGGTAGGGAGGAAGTAATAGAATTTTCAGCTTCTTTAGGAAGGACAAATAGATTTTCAAGAGTCTTGGTAGTAAAAAAGTCCAAATCCAATATGTACATTGGATACATTTTTGGACGCATCTTGATGTTGTTTTTCAATTTTTTTTATTTTTTATGAAGAACTGGAAGCAATCCAAAAATCAGAAGAAACAAAATTTGGGGTGGACAAAATGGAGGAATCCTTGTTTACAACTCTGGTAAGTTCTTTATTTACTTTCCTCTCTGTTCTCTCCATTTGTCTTTTCACAGATCTTGGCTGTCATATTGGGCTGGCCAGTTTAAGGTTTCTGCTTGTTGTGTTTAACATAATTTGTTGGTCTATTCATAGGGCTGGGTTTTATTGAGGACAATGAGATCTTTGATAATGCCATGGCGGGGGTGTGGATTAAGACAGACAGCAACCCCACGCTGCGCAGGAATAAGATCCACGATGGACGGGATGGGGGTATTTGCATATTCAACGGCGGGAGGGGTAAGAATGGATTGAAAAATTTCTTTCTGTTTATGAGCACAGTACAGGAAATGCTACGCCAGCTAAGGGAGACTTGAAGTAGAAAAATGTAATCGGAACAGATTCCCAGACACGGATCAAGGGATGTCTTGAGCTAAATCACACTATTAGTGATTAATCCCCCAATGAAATCCCTTGCGATTCAAAACTGAGCTTAATCTGTGCCAAAAAAGCTGCCCAATTAATATAATGGATGTTCCATGTTTAATCATTACCTTAGAAACTAATAGCAGTGTTTTCATATGCATATTCAGGGTTGTTGGAAGAGAACGACATCTTCAGGAACGCACAGGCTGGTGTTCTCATCAGCACAAACAGCCACCCAGTGCTGCGGAAGAACCGGATATTTGACGGCTTTGCTGCAGGTCGGTAGAAGGTTTAAGGTCAGAAGTGCGTACATGCTGCCACTGTGGTGGTCTTTAGTATTGTGTAATGCTTATTTTGGTGTAGTAATGTTAAATTGTGAAATAATAAAGGAAAGTGCCATTATCATGATTGTAAATGAAACGCATACTGGACATTCTGGAGTTCTTGGAATTGGAATTTGTGTGTAGTTTATATGTCACCTTTCTATAAATTCGTCCAAACAACACTCTCTCTGACCCCCACTTTAGGCATTGAAATCACAAACCATGCCACAGCGACGCTGGAAGGCAATCAAATATTCAACAACAGATTTGGAGGCTTATTTCTAGCCTCCGGTGTCAATGTTACAATGAAAGGTAAATGTTCTAAGGGTCATAGATGACTATCTTTCTCACTTTACCTCAATAATACATATATGTGTGTGTGTTAATACAAATCTTTTCCATAACTTTCTAGATAATAAAATTATGAACAATCAGGATGCCATAGAAAAGGCAGTGAGCAGAGGTCAGTGCCTGTACAAGATTTCCAGTTACACCAGCTACCCCATGCACGATTTCTACAGGTAATCAGAAGGCAGGCATCTTGAAGCAGTCTGCTTTGAAAACCAACATAAATGATTGTAGTATTTCAATATGTTCCATTCTTTTCTATTAGGTGTCACACCTGTAACACAACAGACCGGAATGCAATTTGTGTGAACTGTATTAAGAAGTGCCACCAAGGGCATGATGTGGAGTTTATACGGCATGATAGGTCAGTGCAATATATACACTACTGTTTAGTGTGTGTTTTGTTATCCTCACCAAGCATTTATTTAATCACAAATGTAGTAAAAACCATAATATTGTGAAATCGATTTACAAATAATAATTAAAATTTTAAATAACTGTTTTCTATTTTAATGTAACTTATGACAAAGCTGAAATTTCAGCAGTCATCACTCCAGTCTTCAGTGTCACATGATCCTTCAGAAATAATTTTAATATGCTGATTTGGTGCTCATGAAATATTTCCTATTATTATCAATGTTGAAAACGGCTTAATATTTTTGTGGAATCAATGATAGTTCCAAAGAACAACATTCATCTGAAATAGAAATTATAACACAATAAATGCCTAAACTCAGAATCAATTTATTTCAAAAAGTATTAGTTTCAATCCACAAGAATAGCTATAGTTACTGGTGAATTGCAGAATTACAATTTTTATGTAACATTTTGTGGACACATAGTTTAATCTGCTCTAATCCCTTTTATAATCTGTCCCATCTAGGTTTTTTTGTGACTGTGGCGCGGGTACATTGTCCAATCCTTGCACATTGGCCGGTGAGCCGACCCATGACACGGACACTCTGTATGATTCGGCACCTCCCATAGAATCCAACACGTTACAACACAACTGAGATCGAGCTCATCCTTCATCACAGCACCCTGGTCTTTATCTTACCTGACTACAAATCCAGAGCGCCTGCCATTTCTGGGCCAGAGAGACCTGGTGTGCAAAGTGTGTGTGGATAACAAAAGACGTCAGATGTCAGACTTTGAATTAATCATTTTAAGAGAAACTATCTTTGGAAAGGTGAAATGCAGAACTCTGAAACCGTGTAAAGCTGCCTCAGTACTGGGTGCAGACTCTCCTGTATATTGCTAACCGAGAATGCAAGGAGTTCTCTTCACTTCTGCTTGGGAGCGTGATGGATGATTTGGAAGAGTGAAATATTGTGAAGCAATATGTTGACTCAGGATTCTGGAGATTATGGAGGTGGGTGCCACAGTGGTGGTGTTTGGAAAGGGAGTAGACTTTCTTTGGTCCTTCCAATCACATAGCCCTGCGCTGTGCGCCCTGCCCTGTGCAACTTCAGTGCTATGTGGAGATTCAAGACAAGTTCTGCTGCAGTTTATGTACAGATCTGACCGCGACCGGAGCCACTGGGAGCTACAGATTGCGGTTTCTCGGATTAGAAGCAGAGCCATACCATTGTGGCTTCCCCGGCGACTGTTTTTTTTTTTTTTTTTTTTTTTTTTTTTTTGACAGCAGATGTGCTGAAATATATGTATGATATAAAAAATTAACAAAAAACACAACAAAAAACAATGTGATTAGCACTTGCTTTTTTTTTTTTTTTTTTTTTTAAATGTTAATATGTTATTCTGATCTACAAATATGATTTTAATGCTTTCTCATGTAGTTTTGTATTTTCAGGCAAAAAAAAATCTTACTGTATTTGAATGTCTTTTATTTTATTATATATTATTATTATTGTTATTAATATTTTTTGTTAGCACACATTAGGCTTGCTGTAATTATACTCATGTCTCAGCATATAAGTTCTTTCTGTGAAAGAGGAATAACAAAGAAAAGATAAGAAAACTAACACTAAATTGTCCTCCAGAATTTTTTTTTTTTCTCTTTTTAATGAGGTGACTTCTTTTAAGTTAAATTCTTTTATGCAAGTGATTGATGTGTGGAACTTATGGTCATGCAGATTCAGAAATGTTTGCATCACCTTTGTTGCTGCCATTATTAGAAAAGGGTTATTTTTGCCTATTGTATATATCTTTCTCATTCTCAAGTTCCCTTTCTAAATATTTGGAGCTTTAATCTCCAAGCGGTTTGAAGTGTTAACCAAGGGCCCAAAGAATTCTGAAACATGTTTGACCGTTAATCTTACAGAGAATGTAAAGAAAAGATTTCTATTAAAAACAATCCCAGAACATTTACATTCAGTTAATTTTTGTTTGTGGTCATAGCATCACTGTTAAAAGTGCATCCTGACTCTTAAAAGCATTTTATTGCATTCTTTTGGGCCCATGGCCTGACTTGTGCCTGTTTTAAGTACGATTTGAAAAGCCTTGCTGGAGTTGGTTATATCAGAGGCCTCTGGCCTCTTTGAAGCTGAGACAAGTATCTCTACAGCCCCATTGTCTTTTTGCCCCTCAAACTCCATCTATGTGTAATGTGGTGACTGTGGCTTCTCATGCAGCCTGAATTTTATGCATGTGTACCATAACATCTAGACTTAATATATTGTGAAGTCTTCAATAACCATTAAGTAGATGCTAGTATGAATTTTAAAAGGGTTTAATTTCCTAGAAAAGAACAGAAACTGGTCATTTTTAAGAAAATAAACTTTATTAGATCAGCTCTGGTTGTGTTTGATTTTGTTGATTCCTAACAATACATTCAACACGTCAAGAGGAAGTTTGCTGTTTTAAACACCCTCTTGTCTTCCTGTCCATATAGCCATGAAAACCCCTACCATCTGTCACTATGGTTAAACAGAACAGTATACTTCCTTCAAGAGCTTGTTAAACATGACTCGATTACAGTTATAAGACAAAACCACCCTGATTGCCGGTGTCGCCTTCCTGTAATATCCTAATGCAGACACTCGACTTGTGCAAATAATGTAAGCAAGGTCCTTTCTGTAGGTGACTTTTATAGCAGTGTGCTTTATCTGGTCTGATAAGAACTCAAGAATTCATAAACCCTTCGCTTTCCACAATTCCTGGGTAAATATGCGCCATCATTATAGGCAAACAAGAGCCAGAAACCTGCTGAACCGCACTGACTTTTAGATATTCGTGGCATACTGAAACACTATTGGTTCAAGTATTTGTATTGTTATACTTCATTTTTTTTTATACTTTTTTTTTTTAATATGAAACATTACATTATCTAGAACTCTTAAAAAGTTCAATCGAGTTCAATAATCAATGTTCAAAGGTTGTCTCTTGTCTAAATCTATTAAATAAACATGATTTTAGATTACAAGCTTCAAAGAAACAACTCCTCTTGGATTGTACTAATCAAAAAAGCCTATTATATATGCAGGAATACAATTTTGAGAGAGTACTTATAATTAATATTCAATACTTTAAGTTTGGGTCAGTGTAACCTAAGGTTACACTGACAAATTGGATGATTTGCATCTAATACTATCCATATATGTAAAAAAAAGTGCTTATGTTATTCAGAGAATCTAAAAACTGCAAATAAAGTAATTTCAGACACATGACTGGTAGGTAGTTCAAACATTTAAAGCCAATTAAATGGAGGTGTGTAGTGTTTTAACATACTGGTGGCCGTGAACTGCTTATCTAAGGAAATGAGCAGAATTGGATTGTATATTAAACTGGATGGCCTATTTTAAGACAGATTTTAAAAACTTGGGATCAGGGCCATAACCCTAACCATTGACACAGTTTTGGGTTTTCAATGACTTCAACTTTTACATTTGTCTGCCCCCAATCTTGAATGCTTAGTTGTATCCTTATCTGGGATTAACATGTGGCAAAATTGCACAATGGCACATTTATTTCCACTGGACACATTACAGCACAAAAAGCAGTCCTCAAAAGCTTTAAGTGTCAAAAACAGTTGTAGTTATAAATGTGGAAAATCATGGCACACTGACACATCTGCACATGCAATCATCGGAAAATTCATGTTTTCAATGTCTACATTGAATAGCCAAGTGGTTTTTATAAAAGTGGTTGGCATAATGTTAAAATAACTCAATAGAAACTTAATGGCCTTGGCCATGTTTTATAGAAAAATGAAAATATTAAGTTTTGCATGATTCCCAATTAACCTGTGAGATTCATGTTGTGTCTGTGAGTGGGGTGTTTGAATACCTTTGGGAATGAAGTCAACATGCTGTATCTCCTCTCAACTTTGTCCTCACTGTCCTCTGCCAAAGACAGACCCCTTCTCCAGCCCACCCCGAATCAATCATGTGATCACCCAACAACGCATGGGGGTTACATAAACAGCTCCTATAATGAGGCTACTACATTTATCAGATGTGATTTCAGCAAAACTCAGATTTTATTTGGTGTTAAAACTGTTCATCAGTCAAAACTGATGCACTGCCAGTAGAAATAACTGGTTCAGTTGTTGACTGGTAATGGCTGCAGAAATGTTTCTCTCTAACATAATTTCAGTCAGAAAGGGTGCAAAGGGCAAAAAGTACAAAAGTAAAACTCTTATGGTCATACTCCTGACTTTCCAACGAGTTTAATTTTTCTGGAGCACAATACTTATATAAGTTTGCCTGGTAAGTTTTGTTAAGTACCTCTACTTCACATCGTGAAATAGCCTGCGATTGGACGACGAGCCTCCAGGTCTCCCCCGCGAAATGACGCAACAGCATCTGACCTCGTTTCTAACGTAAGCTGGTTGCTGGTCAAACGCCGTCAAAGTTAGTAAAGCCTTTGAATATGAAGCATATTCTCATTGAGAATATGACGTCAAAATGTCTGAATCTGGTTTATAGCGAAACCAAAATAGCACCGAGTTCTTTCGTCACAAACCTCTCAAGAACGAATGAATAACGTGGTGCAACGCGGAGCGCATGCTGAACGCAATTGCTTAGGTTTGCTAAAAAAGTGCTACTGCGATGCGGCAGTTGTCAGGGGGATATCGGAGAGGAGGGGGTGTGATTGGCTGAAGTGGCCCTGTTGCCTTGGCGACGGCAGGGGGGGTACGGAAGCGTTGCCGTGCGGCGTGATCTCCGCGCTGCGTGGATGGAGGAAGCAGCTGCTGATCTTTTGACACAGCGCGAGCGAAAGGCTACTGCATGAAAGCACGGCAGCTTTTGTCGTCGGACGCGACAGTAGAATGCACGAATGTAAGTAAACGCTTTTCGATGTGATTTATCATGCTGTTTATTTGAAGGGAAACCGTATATGTCATGGCGTTTTTAATCAGATGACAAGTATGAAACGTGTCTCGTGAAAAAAATAATCCAGCCAATAAGAAGCCATTGACCTCCCTAATTTCGCTGTTTACGTTGATTTTTTTTGTTTTGTTTTGTTTAACGAATCAATAATTTATTCATTCATCTTTCGTAGTGAAATATACAGTCGTCAGTGCTATTTTCAGAATAAATTTAGAAACATTTTAGACCATGTGATCTTGCTAGCTAACTTAGTTGAGTGAAATGCATGCGTTTGCCGTCGAGCTGACACGAGACATTAAACCAACCACTTGCCAGTCATATTAATATACTTTTCCTGAATGAATACCCCAGAAAAGAAGTATATCCCAGGACTTCGCTGTTTATTTCGCTAGCTGTACAGAAGCTCTCCGCGAAGCTCCGCTTTAAAGCCACGCATTAGCTTGACGCTAACTGAAGATCCTCATTCTAAAGACTGGCCAGCATTCTTGTGACATTATCTGCGGAAGTTTCAGAAGGCACGACAGATATGCAGTCATACAATATTTTTGTTAAATAAAATTACAATTCAAACGCCACTTGACGCGAAAGTGTCTTTTAAATGTGAACGCTCGAATCAGAGACAACATTCGAATAGAACGTTAATCAAACGCGCCTGAATGTCGCCTATAACAACAGAGTAATGCTAAAGGTTACAGTTGAAGGTTACAAATAAATATTCAGTTTGTGGCGAGTAGTGAGAATCTAGGGCAACTATGTAACACGAGATGTGAGGGTGGGGGCTGTTATTTTCTCTTGTTTTGTTTTGCTTTTCTTATTACATGTGTACATAAGCTTTCGTTGAGATCGAAAGCAAAGGACTGATAGTTTTGCTCGTGACTTGTTGATGAAATGGGATGTTCTGACGCGGACGTGCACTCATTATTTCCGGCGGTAGATAACGTGTGAGTGACATTGACACGTGGTCAGAGTGAACGCGCATAGCTGTGCTTAGGGAAGAGCTGGAGACGAGTACACAACTCTAACTGCATGTCACATGAGCACATTATTTAGTTCTGCTGCCTACTTTTGCACTTTAGACTGTAGACTCATTCAGGTCATGTTGCGTAGGCAGTGAAAAGGGTGTCTGTGTTGTTAACAGGGTTGTCATGTATTTGCTTTTATTTGGAGTATGATCACATTAGCTGTATCCACAGTGTACAGAATTCAGATGCATGGCCAGCTGTATCAGAAAGGGCACAATTGCCTAAAGAGACTTCATTAGTACTGAATCCTGTGCTAATGTAGAGAATGGCAATAGTGTCTGTGCAGTGCTGTTTTCTCTGGAGGGCTTTTGTAGGACACAGCAAATGATCCCTTGCTTATTGCTTCTCTCCTGGCATTAAACGGGAAATTAATTAGTCTCATTATGACTCTCACAATGATAGATAAGATCTGGCTCTTGGCTGTATGCAGTTGCTGTCCCAAAAATGCTGAAGAAATGCAGTTTAAATCACTGTTTTGGCTGCAAGGTTCAACTTTGTCTTTATAAAGAAAATAATCAAAAATGATATATATATATATATATTAGTTGAACCTCAGTCAAAACAAAATGAAACAACTTGAGTTTGAATACATGACAGTAAAGTGTTGGGTTGTCAACAACAGTTTAATCAATAGTCAGAAACACACATGTATTACAGTAGATTCTTCATTGTCACTGCAAGAGGGGTGTAAAACAACAACAAAAACAGCAAGCTGCTTTGTCTTGTAAGTAAAACCACAAATTTACGTTTGGCAGCCCTTCCTGGTTGAGTGGCAAAACATGTAAACGGACATCCAGTTGCTTTCCTGCAAAGACTATTAAATGTGTATGTTTTAAGTAAAACTCATCAGCTTTTTTTCAAACTCAATTGAAAAGCAAATCAAACTTATGTCCAAGCTTTTATGCGGCCTGTAACGGCAATGCCTTTGTTTGTTGACCCCTCCTCCTGCCATCCTCTCATTATACCTCCAGCTGCACATATTTCTCATCTGCTGTTAGCCTCTTTTTGTTTCTCGATGCCCTCGACGTTAGACCAGGAGGCGCAACTCACATCCCCAGGAGGCTATAACGCTGTGGTTGCCATGGCTACATGGTGACACCGGGGCGTGGTAATCAAATATAGGCGACTGCTCTGGATTTCAGTTGCAAATGTGTGTTTTTTTTCCCCCTGCATTTGCCTGGACCGTGTCACACCTCACGCCCACCCCAACCCCCAACTCAACCTTGTGTTCTTAGACTTGGTCTGTCACACTCCTTCTCATTTAGTTCTTCGTCTGCTTTCGGAAGGATTTAAGTCTGTAGAGCAGCCGGCAGGCAGTTAGGGCCCCTCTGTCCATTGACAGTGATGCTAATGTCAGGCAGTGCCTTGATGAGAAGAGCTTGCCCCCAGTACCATAGCCTGTGTCATTGTGATCACAATGGCTTCCATTGTGTTGATCACTCCTGTGTGAATAAACAGGGTGTGTTTAATTGAGACTGTAGGGTGTGACAATGACACGGGACGAAGTCCAGACAGCATGCTGTGAAGATTGTATGGAGGCTTGTATGTGTGAATGTCTAAGCCACCACCATGTAAAGCTCTAAGAAATGGAAACCCTGCTGATATCTTAAGGTAAAAGATATATTTCAGGCGAAACTGAAGAACAAACTGGTGTGAACAAAATCAAAGCTAAAATGAAGAAAAGTTTGAAACCGCTTCAAACTACAGTTGGTCCATGGCAATTTTGTGCTTCTTTTGGTTAATTTCTTTTAGGGCTGCTTCCTAATAGTCAACTAAACGTTAAGGCCGGGATACACCAAGTCGACGGTTGGCCAATGTCAGGCCATGGTGAGAGTCTGTCAGGCTGGTTTTTGAGGTGTGTTCCACACATCGACTGTCGCCGGGCTCACGGCGATGGCAGTTTGCTCGATTCAACCGTTGGTGAGAGTGGAAACTCTGATTAGATGTTCAGTTTAGCAAACGAGCCAGTGCACGAGAATTAAAGGTGCCCTAGAATTAAAAATTGAATTTATCTTGGCATAGTTAAATAACAAGAGTTCAGTACATGGAAATGACATACAGTGAGTCTCAAACTCCATTGTTTTCTCCTTCTTATATAAATCTCATTTGTTTAAAAGACCTCCGACGAGCAGGCAAATCTCAACATAACATCGACTGTTACGTAACAGTCGGGATCATTAATATGTATGACCCCAATATTTGCATATGCCAGCTCATGTTCAAGCATTACACAAGGGCAGAACGTCTGGATGTGCACAGCTGAATCATCAGACTAGGTAAGCAAGCAAGAACAATAGCAAAAAATGGCAGATGGAGCAATAATAACTGACATGATCCATGATATCATGATATTTTTAGTGATATTTGTAAATTGTCTTTCTAAATGTTTCGTTAGCATGTTGCTAATGTACTGTTAAATGTGGTTAAAGTTACCATCGTTTCTTACTGTATTCACGGAGATGAGAGTCGTCGTTATTTTCATTTTTTAAACACTTGCAGTCTGTTTAATTCATAAACACAACTTCTTTCTTTATAAATCTCTCCAGTGTGTAATGTTAACTTTAGCCACGGAGCACAGCCTCAAACTCATTCAGAATCAAATGTAAACATCCAAATAAGTACCATACTTACGCCATTAGACATGTTGCATGACGAACACTTTGTAAAGATCCATTTTGAGGGTTATATTAGCTGTGTGAACTTTGTTTATGCTGGTTAAGGCAAGTGCGAACTCCGGGGGAGGGGAGCATGAGATTTAAAGGGGCTGCAGCCTAAATCGGCTCATATTTAATGATGCCCCCCCCCCAAAAAAAATCTATGGGGTATTTTGAGCTGAAACTTCACAGACACATTCAGGGGACACCTTAGACTTATATTAAATCTTTTAAAAAGACGTTCTATGGCACCTTTAAAGCGAAAGTGATGAAGGAGAGCAAGTAAGTCAGCGGCACAGACAGAAGACTGGTCTAATGTTATGTTATCCTACCTGAGCATTCCAAAACACACTGTTGAGTGGATTCGTAAACAGCTCTGATTGGTCATTATGTTCACACGCTCAACATATATGTATGTGATTGGCTACTTTGAAAGCACATGGAAGTGTTTGAATTTGAAAGTGGGAGTGTTTAAAAGTGGGCATCTATCACTGGACCGGTCCGCTTATAGATGCCTGATTTCAAATGCTTCCATGTGTGTCTGTGTATGTGCTCGGTGAGTGTCATTGATGTCTATTTACAACATGTTTTTGAAGTGTTGATCCTTGCAGCCAATCACAGACATATCTGATGAGCACGTGAACACAACGGCCAATCACAGGTGTTTTAGTTCTTTGAAGTCGGCTTGGTGTGTCCTAGGCTTTAGTCAACGAGAAGTTTTAATAGTCAGTTAGTCTGCGAAAAAAAAAAAAAAAAAAAAAAAAAAAAAAAAAACCACCACAGGAATTGGCGAAGTCGCGCATTATGACAGACAGATCGTTAACACAGATGGTCCATGTGGTAATTATGACACCTTTCATTCGCCTGCATCACGTTTACCTTTCATTTATCAACATCAAACACTGCTTATCATGTATTGAAACATGTAAGTAGTAGCCACATTACCTGGCCGGATACTCTGGCATTAGTGTTAACCTAGATAAATATGCGCTATTATTAGGTTTTTGTGTTCGAGCAACCTAAAATATTACAGTGTTTACTGCATGACGTTTACTGCATGACGTTTACTGCGGAGATGAGAGTCAGCATTGTCAACTTCAAAATTGACTCAAAAACACAAGTTTATTAATAATTTATTAAAATGTTCAAACAGTCTCCATTCTGTTTTTTTCCAACACATTCATAATTGTTACTTTTGC
Source organism: Chanodichthys erythropterus (assembly GCF_024489055.1). NCBI lineage: Eukaryota > Metazoa > Chordata > Actinopteri > Cypriniformes > Xenocyprididae > Chanodichthys > Chanodichthys erythropterus. The sequence continues at coordinate 15,912,821 of NC_090239.1, forward strand.
CATTGTGGAGGTATGTGGTATACTATATACCATGATAAAAGCTTCAGCAATTATCGTGATATGAAAATTTGATAATGTCCCATGCCTGATATATACAGTAAAGTAGGACTTTAAAAATTATTATTATTATTAATTCTGTAATTTTTGTTTTGTGCTTATAATGTCTCCACCTTATCCCTTTTATTAACCTAAAAAACACATTATTTGAAAAATTTGCATTGAGAATCCTAAGGTTTTTTTTTTTTTTTTAATGCGCTACTAAATTTTTTAACTTACGAGCACATGTGCTCCTTGGGAAAAATGTAAGCATCAAGCCCTGTGCAAAGGTATTTACAAAGGTATTTTTACCCTTAAGCAAAGAATGAAAAAGAACTATAGGCCTATATGAACATATCTTGGCAAAAGTGACATTAAAGGATATTTTTAGCACTCACTGTATCTGAGCTGAGTGAATGAGCAACAAATCAGAATTCTCTTATAATGAAATGCAAGAGAGAGATTCAATTGTAATATGCATGTACACCGAGAGTGTTTAGCGCAATGCAAAACGACAAAAGCTAAATATATAACATTTTCAAATTTGGTATATGAAAATTGATATTGATCATTTTTTTCGTTCCATACCGTGCCGCTCTGCTTGCATGCAGTGCAGACGGTGTGTAAAACTTAACATTTATTTGTTGTAGTGTTAATTCACAGATTAATTAAAAAAATTCAAGTGTTTTTCTTGCAGTATTTGCGAATATATGCAAATACTGTCATTGGTGTGTAGTGACAGAGTTTAAACTGTGTGCATTCCATTTAGCAACCAACAGCAAAAAACAGGCAATTTAATGCCAAATGGACTTGTTTATAAACCCCTGCATCTATTAGAGATGAATTAGAGGCTTTACGGATGAATTACTGTGAATTTGTTTTGGAATATCAAGTATAACATGATTTACATAAAGTAGCTAAAGTTAACAAATGGGAAGCACTTATGAAATTAAGAAACTAATTTGTATGTAAATAAGATTTATGTTTAAATTCACTTTAATTACATTGTTTCATTGAAAATGAAAACATTTCTGACAAGTTTCTGATAAGTAAAAATGGAAGGTGATTTGAAACAAACTCTGTGGATTATGGCTTTCAAGCTTCCCGAAACCTTGCAGCATATGAATGTTTAAGAAGCTTTAGCTTTGAAATGTGATTCAGAATTTTGGAGAAAGTTAGTTCAGGGCTAGTTAACAACAGGGTCTTTGTACTGTATGATTTGTTTCTTACAGCTTATGACTGGAAGTAAATCCATTAGTCTCTGTCAGATGTCTCCTCGACATCAAGGAGAATACCTGAATTCTAGATTATACAGAGGAAAAATAAAAAAGTAGTTAATCTCCAACAGTTTTCTAATAGGGTTAGGTGACCTTCCCGCTGAGCTTTTAGATCAGCTCTCACACAGCGACAGAGATGCGCTGCGAGCCCTTGAGTCAGGACTGATACTTGACAGACCAATAGCAACCGCTACAGGAATCAAGGCAGAAAAGCTCTCCGCTTGGTGTTCAGCAGAGACCTCCAATTGAAACGGGCTGTTTAAGCATGCTTAAACACGTAGAACACCCCTTGATCTCCATCTCCAACTGTTTTATTACAGATGCACATGCTCTTCCCAGTACTCTGTTCTGCAAACATCAGCGGTTCAATACTGAATAAATCCTCCTTCAAACCGATGGAAATGAGTTAGTGGGGATGAAAAAGAAAAAACAGGTTGTTCTTTGTAAAATCCATTAGATCATTTTACACTAATTTTTTGAGGAAAGCTTGCAAAAGTCGCTCCCACAATGCTTTAGTGGACAATTAGGCAATGCTATGCATTTTCTATGGTGTTTTTAAGCGTGTTGCTGTGTACTTGCTAAGTGATTTTTAAATTCTTGCTAGGTGGTTGCTTTTTAAGCACAATTTAAAAGAGCCCACTGCCAAGTCTCCATGATATGGCTTGAGTGCTTCTTTGAGTGCATGTTTATGGAATTAATTCACCTGTTTTATAATCTGCGAGGTGTAAATTGTAAGTGTGACCACTTAGAAAAACATTAGCATCTCACAATCGTCGTTCATGGGTTTAGCACATATGGTGCGGAAGTTACATGCCATTTTAGCGAGAATCACTTAGATCTGCCTCCATCCAATCAACCAAGATAGAACAAAGTCCCACCCTACATTTTTTCTTTTTCAATAATCCAGATTTTTGTCACAATAAGGAAAAAAAATGTCTGCCGTTACTTCTGATTAATTGCGACTTTAACATTAGAGTGTACATAAACTATTCTAAATAATTATCAGTGACATTAAATAAATGCCATAGCTTTCCCGGCGAGCCTAGGAATTAAAAGGGTAATTAGTTGTATTTCTAAGCTGCGCCTCCCATTGATCAAACTTTACGCATAGTGGGTTTGTTTGGGCGTATTTCTGTTTGAAGTAGTTAACAGTAGTAAAGTGTCACCATTAGCATTGTCTGTATGTTTGTAAGGAGGGTTGGGTAATGGGCTGATGAGCTTGTAGGAGGGAGATTTGTCTTGCTAATGAGTGCCGCCATGAGTGCAGGGATCAGGTCTCCTCCTGGGGCAGGATGGGAAGCAGACAGTACTAAATATGCTATGAAGGACATACTGCTATCGTCCCTGCCCTTGAGTGCCCATGAAGAAAGACATCCAAAGAGAATTTTACTGGAAAACAAAACGGCATGTGGATGCACACCAGGAGCATAATGATGTTGACACGGGTGATGGATTGTTTGATTCCAGGGCTGCACGATATTGCAAAAAATCATTTTTGTTTTTCTGTGATTGTTGTTTATTAAGGGTGGTGGGAAAAAAATAAATTCACATATGAATACCGATTCGAATCGATTCACAAATTTCAAAAAATGGATTTTCTAAAGGTTAATAACGTGATGTTGTCAAAACAAAGAAGGCGGCAGTCAACTGCAAGAGCAGTGCAGCACTTGGACAGTTTGAAAGTGCACAGGCTTACAACAGAGGAAGCATTATGAATGAAGCTTACTTGATGACAACAGTTTCTATTAGGGCTGGGCGATATATCGCATGCGATTGTCACACGCATTTTGTCACTACGGCTCTGTCTATTAAATGGCGCTCCATTTGAAAGCAGGTGATGGCGATTTCGTGGAAATCAGGGAACCGGCTTTACTGACTAAATGCGAAATTCTATATCAATATCTTAACGAATAGAAAACATATACTAGGAACATGTCAAGCTTTTCTTGCGATCGTGGTATCGAGCAATACCTGCTTGTAAAAGTGAATCAACATGTCCTGTGTTCACAGTAAATTAACCTAACCATTCTGAGATGCTGAAACACTGTTTCTCTGAAAGAGTCAGCGAATATATTTATCGAATTAAATTGCAGTATTTATAGAATTAAATTACCGTCGCATTAAGCCATATTGCGATAACTATTTTATTTAAATTAGTCGTGCGGCTCTAATTGCAGCTTCATTAAATCAAAAAAGCAAAGCTCCCTAAAAGCATAGTTTACCCAAAAATTTAAATAGTCATTTATTCACCTTCTTGTCTTTCATTATAAGTATGACTTACTTTCTTCCATGGAACACAGTAAACGTAAATGGTGACCACAACATTTTCTGTGAATACTGGCTTAATTGTTAGTCACAAAGCTATCATATAGCATTAGAACATTTGAAATATATCTCGACTATCATAAGGACTACTTCTATGGTGCTTTTTTTCCTTTTTGGTGTTGGACAGTCCCTGGTTTCCATGCACTTTCATTGTATTTTTATTCTTCAAAACAACTCTTTTGTATTTCACTGATAAAAGAAAGTCATACAGTTTTGGAATGACATGAGCATGAGTAAATTATGACATAATTGTAATTTTGGGATGAACCATCTCTTTAACTTTGTGTAAAAACTGTTTTTTGTTAGCACCTTTTTATTACAGTACTCATTTGAAGAGGAAGATGTTTATTTGTGTCTGGGGTGTTTTGAACGGTCTGAGAGAGGAAGTGGTACCCCCTCCCTGTGCCCTCCACTCTATTCTCCAGAGTGGGAGAGAGAATGATTCAGAGCAGCACTTTATGTGATTATTTATTTATTGATGTGCTGTATGGTTTCCATGGCAGTGGGTATAATAGTGGGCAGAGAAACATTCACTCTCCCAGGCACTCAGCCCTCTTTTACTTGAGCTGATGATTTATTTATAAATATTCTGTGTGCTTTCCATGGATGTCCATTAAAGCCATTCACTTAGTCTGTGGCAGGTAGATTTCTGATTGGTTTTTCTTCTGTATGTGTTTCTTCAGGCTGTGTGGTCCCACCATGCCAGCCCCAGGTTAGAACTGAATATCACTTATCCTCTCCATCCTTGTCTGTCTTATTATATGCCGCTAATAACAGACCGACACGTCTTCAGTGGTTGTCTAAGAACCCTAGAGTACACACTGTAGTTGTTCTGGTGTGGTATCGTCTTGAAGTTGAGGGTCATGGCTCTCTGAGACACTTCAGTAGACACCTAAGAGGCCCTTAACTTTGTCCTAAAGGGCCTCTTAATTCCCTCAAGAGAAATGGTGCAGGCACAGTGATGACAGTGTTTTAGCGATTAAAAGAAAGTGAAAACCCAAAGTATCTAGTACTTTTTACATTTTGAAATTATTAATGTTAATTTTACCCAAAATGTGTTATATAATTCTCTCATTGACTTCTGCTATACTAGTACATTAATCAATTGTGGTCATATTCTAGAACATTCCAGCAAAAATTACTCTCTTTACCTTTGCAACAAAAATATTTTGCTGAACTGCCAAAAAAAGAGAGTAAGAAAACGAAGTATTTTCAGTTTTGGCCGAACTCATTGATAAAGTGTTCTTATCCAGAAAACCCTTTGACTATGTCAGCATATTTTGTGCACACAATGTTGATAAGCTACAACAGGTAAACATGGCAGCAGTGTGAAATATTGAGAGGCATTGCTGAAAAACTTTACTATGAAACCAGCACCCGAAACGGCAAAAAGAGTTCAGTTACCCACATTTAGTTACTGAAACTTCATTTTTGGTTTTGGCTAAATGAAAATTGTGCTTTGGTAAAAAAAAAAATGTATTTGTGATTTGACTGTTGTATTAACCAGTGACCTCTTTCTGTTCTCTCCAATGCCCTTCACTTCCACAGACCCTCCTGGTTTGATGGGTCCGATAATCGGGATGTCTCCAGATAAGAAAGCCGAATCTCCTGGAGCGCAGGGCGTGTGTGGAGCTGGAACTCTCCCTGAAGCAGAGAGTGCTTCCAGTCCCATGGCTACCAGTCTGGACCAGATTGTTCGTACTGGAGCATTGAGTGTGGTAGCAGGCGAGTCTGAAGATGACGAGCTAACCAACCTAAACTGGCTTCATGAGAACTTGCTGCAGAACTTCACGCTCGGGGGACCTGAGGCACAACCTATCAACAGCCCACTGTTTGACATTGAGGGCGGCGGGGGATCGCCTCATAGCAACACCGCCTCGTCTGCCTCCTCTGTCTCTGCAGGAAGTGAGAGAGATCCTTACAAGTCAAAGCCTCCCTTCTCTTTCTCCTTACTGATATACATGGCTATCGAGCAGTCGCCCAGCAAATCTCTACCAGTGAAGGACATCTATGGTTGGATCCTCAAGCATTTTCCATATTTCTCCAGCGCCCCAACTGGCTGGAAGAACTCAGTGCGCCACAACCTGTCCCTCAACAAGTGCTTCCGTAAAGTAGAGCGAAGCATAGGAAAGGTAAGAACACAAGAAAAATTAACGTTCCCATGTTGTGTATGTAAGGGGTAATGCCCAGTCAGTCAGTTGTTACCATCAGGTCTTTTTCATGTTGAAGTAAGGATGCACAATATTTTTATATTTATTAGAGCTGCTTGATTAATTGTTAAAAGATTGTGATCTCGATTTAAAACACCCACGCAATCTCATTCCTAAACGACAATGATTCGCCTATCTATTAAAACTGACAAAATCACACTGGAAAATTCAAATCTGCATCAGTGCTGCTGCTGAGCCAGAGAGAGCAGTTGTCATGTATAAGTATGAAACAGATTTTCAACCAAACAGTATTGTTATTTCTGTGTTAAAAATATTCATAGTATCACAGAAGACCTGGGAAAAAAATTTACATTTCAGATATAAACACTGATGTCTTTGGAAGCGATCATAATAGAGCAAATTACCTTTTGAAAGTAACATTAAAGGTCCCGTTCTTCGTGATCCCATGTTTCAAACTTTAGTTAGTGTGTAATGTTGTTGTTAGAGTATAAATAAAATCTGTAAAATTTTATAGCTCAGTTCAATGCCAAGCGAGATATTTTATTTAACAGAAGTCGCCTACATCCCTATCACTCTACTTCCTTCTTTAATGACGTCACTAAAACAGTTTTTTGACTAATCTCCTCCCACAGGAATACACAAAAAAGGGGGCGTGGTCTTGTTGCGATCCCACGGAGAAGAGCAAGAGTTGCGTTTGTAGAGTGTGTTTGTCGACATGTCGTCGAAACGGTATTATTTTCATCCCGCAGTCCAATCACCTTTGTTTGGCCTTCCCAGGGACGCTGTACTTAGAGATCAATGGTTACAATTTATGTTTAACTCGGTTCCCGAAAATTATGTAGTATCCTTACTGCAATAGTTAATGTTGGACTGCAGTGCACATAATGGCCACAAGAGGGGACTATGTTTATGTATATGGCTGTTTTCCGTATGAGGTACTCTTCTGAGTGAGTGCTAACGTTGTACATTTCCTGTCGCTGCTTGTGGAGATTAAAGAGTTCAGTCTCTCGGGAATTATTGTCTTTTGTGTTCATTCGGCACACCACAATAATCCACATGTAAAACTATGTGCAGCACACGTTATGGTAAGAGGCGTGACCTTTCCGGAGCGCCTAAGGAGCGCTAAGCTGCTGTTGAATCACAACACAGGAACCGCTGGCACAATCCGAACTCGTTACGTATTTCTGAAGGAGGGACTTCATAGAACAAGGAAGTCATCAGCCAGTTTTTATGACAGTGGAAACAGCGGTATACAGATAAGTAAATTATGTGAAAAATAGTGTGTTTTTTTACACGCGAAACATGAACACATGTTATATTGCACACTATAAACACAATCAAAGCTTTAAAAAATCACGAAAAACGGGACCTTTAATGGTGCTTCAAATAAGGATTGTATCGATACATCATTACGCCACCAGGTGGCAGGTGGCAACAAGTGACTGTTAAAAAAAATTGTCATTGAATCATTCACTCAAGTGATTTGTTTAGAAAAAGCTGATTTATCCAGTAATTAGACAATTAAGTATTTATGAGTGAGTCATTGAATCATTCATTCAAAACATTTATTTAAAAAAAATTCAGATTCATTAAAGATTTTAAATAGACTGCAGCAATTAACATTTGTCAGAACCTTCAGTAAATTACATGTTATTTTGTTCAGTTGTCTGTTCAGAATCGTGGGAGAATCGTGAGCTCTGTTTGAAACCAAAAAATCATGATTCTCAATTTATCCAGAATCGTGAAGCTCTAATATTTATGGTTATTGAATTAGTTAGTATTAAATATTTATTAGTGGACCAAAGTTGTTATTGTTAACTAAAAGTAAATTAAAGTTTTAATCAAAATGAAACTGAAAAAAAATTAAATAATAATAAATAAATGAAAGTATTTTCCTTTGAAAACTAACTGAAATAAAATGCTAAGTTGATGTACTAAAATTAATAAAACTAAAACTGAGATAAATAAAGCTAAAAAAAGCTAAATAGAAATATTTATGTTAAAAATGAATAAAATAAGAAAAGCACATAACAAAAAAATGAAAATAAACTGAAAATTAAAGCTAATTCAAAATTCTATAATAGTATATCAGGGGTGTCAAACACAAAAAAACCTTAGTGTGCTGATAGATGCATTAATATTAACCATATAAACAACAAATTAATTTACAAGAGAACTAGTACACTGCTCTTTAAAGCTGCATTTGTTTTTACAGCGAAAAACTATTAGATAAAAAAATACACATATATATATATATATAATTTTTTTTTTTTTTTTATTAGTGATGCACCTATTTTGATTTTTCTTGGCCAATTCCAAATTGTTTTAGAAGCAAATTGTCCAATTCTGATAATGGTTGCAGATTTTTTTTTTTTTTTTAAGCAAATTTATTTCATGTTTATTTGTTCAAAAAAATGTGTAACTCTTGGATATTATACGCACTGCATTTTTATCACAATCCCAACAAAGATGTTGTGCACATGAGCATGAGCAGTTGTTTTTAATTTAAATCATTGTATAATTTCAAGATTAACAGCAAAAACAGCATGGTCTGACTTTAGCTTTGTGAAATTATGCTACATAAGACACCTGCACAAAACAAAATGAGCTGATGGACTGAATGAAAATGCAGATTCACTCTCTGACAGTAGGTGGCGCTTATGGAACAGCAGTGATATAGCGTTTCCATGGTTACCGCTTTACACAAAGCAGTGCTGCATTGATAAATAGGCTACTACTTTATACAGAGAAAAGAGGAAAAGCCATCTCAAAAAATTACATAGCACTTACAAAGCACGGAATAAAGATCAACCAAAACAAAACTAAATAAACGTTTGGATTTATGACCAGTGGGACTAGTGCATCTCTATTCTTTTTATTATAGGGACACCTTGGACACCTGTAATAGGGACAGATTGGACACCTTTGTGGGCCATATGTTTGACACCCCGATATAATACTAAATAACAACTTTATGGACATTGATTTCTGCCTGTTTTTTTTATATTGTTACTTCTGCTTTTTGTTAAATATTGTCTTAAGCAAATCTAAAAACGTGTATTTTGTATTGTACTCTATAATGCCGTGAGGCCTAAAATAATGAATTTTAGTGATTTTTATTTTAATATATTTAGACAAAATAGTATAAGATTTTAATCTGAGATGTATTGATTATCAGCCATAATTGATAAATGTTTCAAAAAAAATTTGTCTTTCCAGTATATGCCAGAATTTTAATATTAGTGCATCCCTATTATGAAGGGGTTTATTTTGCAATAATGACCATCTTGCTGCACATTTATTTCCAATTTCTATTATTATTATTTTTTTAATCTCAAAATATTAATGAGGGTTAAAATAATTTTTATTATGCATGATCGCAATGTGCTATGAGACTTGAAACTAGCAGACTGAGAATGGTTGCCCGGGACAACACTCAAATACAGTTCAGTGGTCGTTACACAAAAACATCCACCTCACAATGCTGTGATTGCCAATCAGAATCAAGTATTCCAGAGAGCCTTGTAATAACTTAGAATAACATCTTTTTTTTTTTTTTCTCTCAAGACTGGTTCACACAACATCGCTGCAGAGAACTCGCTCAGATGTTTAACTAACTGGGTCAGTGTATAAAGTAGTGCAGGGCTGACTGCAGTGTGCTAACAGGCTTGTCAAGAGGGATATTGGTTTAGGGCTTTTTGAAAACCAGTGTGTTCAAAACAGGACACGTAGCCAGTTAAATGAAGTGAGGCAGATGTTTTCATTTCTTCTACATGAACCGTAGATGGCAAAATGATTTATGGAACGTGAGGACAGTATGTTTCATTAACATGTGACATTGTGTGTGTGAATCTGTGGGTTTCATATGTCTCAGCCTGGTGTCTGTTGCCATGGCAATGTTTCCTCTTTCCTGTTTATGAACACGGCTAGTGAAGTGAGTCAAGGTCATATTCCCCCTGCAGGACCACACCTCAGACAAAGGGTGATGAGTCCTTTATGCAAACACACACAAAAACCCCCATGCAAACACAGCAGAAGCCACCGTTCCACATCCTTCCCATATGGTCATTATAGTTTCATGATGATTTAAAATGATAATTTTGCATTCATGATGTGTTCATGAATGTATAGTGTAGGATCAGACAGACAGATGGTCCTGTTGTCATTTAACCTGAGCCTTTTCCTCACACCACCATGCTGAAATCATTCTTGCGCTTCTGACTCCTCCCCTCTCTGTTCCTTCTAGACCAATGGGAAAGGCTCTCTGTGGTGCGTTCACCCCGAATTCCGGCCCATGCTGATGCAAGCCCTGAAGAAGCAGCACTTCCCAAATGCACATGCCTTCTACACCCCTCCTGCCTCCCCTCCTAGGTATCAACACTGGCCTGATTACACAACAGATGGATAATTATGAAATTTATCAAGGCTTCAGTCAGTATGAACAATGCTTTTTATACTGCTTACTTTTCAGAAGTCTACTCATGCAAACGGTCACAGACAAGCACTTCCAGTGTAGACAGCTTTTTTGAATATAATGGTGATTTAGTTTTAGTCATGATATATTGATGTCACGATGCTTCGTTCATGTCCAGTGTAGGCTATCATGTTTGATGTTGACCAAAATTTTGATTTTTTTTTTAACCAAAAAATACCAAAAAGTATATTTTAAATATTGTTCGAGTTGTATTTATAATATAGTGGTTTAAATCATGATTCGTTGGTATTTGATTCTAGCTTTTTTGCTGATTCGATAAACAATTTGATTAACACACATTTTAAAATGCATTTATATTAAGTAAGGAAAAAACAAGTACTTCAGACAGGTTTTTTTTGCAAAACTAAGTGTAATTTATTGACATTAATTTACATATAATGTAAATCCGCTTTAATGCATATATCAAAATAACAAAAGTTGTGTTTTACTGTTTTTACTGACAAAAATAAATATTCAAAAAATATCTTTTATTGGCACAATATGTAAGATTTTTGGATTAAAATATCCAAAAACCACTAGAACAGTGTTTTTATTTTGTTTACTTGTGTACTTTATCCAGACGTTTCCAAGAATGTTTAAATCCAGAGAAATAAGCAATTTTAACCAGGACACGGATCGTGTCTGTGCGGCGCCTATCAATGACATCATACCTGCGTTACCCTCGATTTCCGGATTTACTTTGTAGAAACCATAAAAAACCACCAAAGGAGCTCTAATATATTGTGTGTTGAATTAGACAGGCGAGCAATTGTTTGGATACATTCATCAACAGATATCTAATCATTGTCATATAGCTCAACACAGTGTCTTATTGTTTAAATCTCAGTTTCTTGATTTACCACGAGTACTATGTTTTACCATGCCTAATATCGATCTAACTTACTGCAGTGTGCAACAAATGTCTCATAATAGAACGCACAGAGTAGCATTATAACAACTTTCACACAAAACCGTGTTGTGTGTTGCGTTTGTTTCTCATTGGCAATCGCTCCAGCGGCCTCGTTCCACTCCAGTGGCTTTCAGCCACACCCTGCTTCATACTACAGTAATGTTAATAAATCTTTAATACATTAGCTCATCCATTAATATGATTTCTGCCCAAGCCCTGTTGGATTCTTTGCCACCAGTTGTACACATAAAGACAACACTTCCCATGCTTCCGTGAAAAAAGGCGTCATCAAGCTACGCCTTTGATTTGAATAAGCGACCTCTAGTGGCGAAAATTACATATTGTGCCTTTAAAGGGTTAGTTCCCCCAAAAATGAAAATTCTGTCATTTATTACTAACCCTCATGTCGTTCCACACCCGTAAGACCTTCGTTAATCTTCAGAACACAAATTAAGATATTTTAGTTGAAATCCGATGGCTCCGTGAGGCCTCCATAGGGAGCAATGACACTTCCTCTCTCAAGATCCATAAAGGTACTAAAAACATTTAAATCGGTTAATGTGAGTACAGTGGTTCGATATTAATATTATAAAGCGACGAGAATATTTTTGGTGCGGCAAAAAAAAAACAAAATAACGGCTTATTTAGTGATGGCTGATTTCAAAACACTGCTTCATGAAGATTCGGAGCACAAATGAATCAGTGTATCGAATCATTATTCAGATCGTGTGTCAAACTGCCATGGCTGAAATCACGTGACTTTGGCGCTCCGATACACTGATTCATCTGTGCTCCGAATCTTCCTGAAGCAGTGTTTTGAAATCGGCCATCACTAAATAAGTTATTTTGTTTTGTTTTTTAGCGCTCCAAAAATATTCTCGTTGCTTTATAATATTAATATTGAACCACTGTAGTCACATGAACCGATTTAAATATGTTTTTAGTACCTTTATGGATCTTGAGAGATGAAATGTCATTGCTCCCTATGGAGGCCTCACAGAGCCATCGGATTTCAACTAAAATATCTTAATTTGTGTTCCGAAGATTAACGAAGGTCTTATGGGTGTGGAACGGCATGAGGGTAAGTAATAAACGACTGAATTTTCATTTTTGGGGGAACTAACCCTTTAACTTACATTCTGCAAAGGATTGAAAAAAATTTCAAATACTCTATACTCAAATAATTGTTTAATGTCAAAGAACAAGTTGATCATCTTCTTTCACAAAATCTTGGAGAAATGTATACAAGCACAAATAAACTTAGCAGAGATCATAAGATCCTATGTATTTTCCTTATACATACCACAATCCAACAAATATAAAAGTTACAGTTCCTCCTACAAAATTTGCAATTTTCTGTCACTGTTTGGATGTAGTAAAACACCCACGGATGTAGTGGAAAACAACTGAGTCATGCTTGCATTTTCTTTTGTCACTGGCCATAATTCTAACCTTAAAATCAGAATTAAGCATAAAATAATTTCAGACATGTAAAAATTGGATGAGAATTGAACAAATAGTTGTAACCTGGCTCAGAGGATGATGGGACTAATGTCTTCTTTGTGGCAGTTTTTCTGGTGAATAAAGGTTAATACAAGACTCCTTCACCATACAAATCGAAACCAAATACAAAATGCACGTCATATTTTGTGAGAAAGTGTGACATGGTAAAGCAAAACGGGCACTATTTTTTGGAATCAGCACCCCGAAATTAGTAAGAAACAAGTATTGCATTTCATTCAGCGAGTATGACTGCAGGGCGGTGTTAGTAAGCAACACAAGCGATTCATGAGATAACAACATTTGTTTTAAGATTGATAGTTGAATCGTTAGAAATTTGACGCATGCATCAAGAAAACAAGTGAATTGTTACACCCCATTATAATATTTTACTGTTTAGAGTCTTAGATAAAATAAAAAGATATGTTTTATATAGAATGTTTTATAACATATATATATATATATATATATATATATATATATATATATATATATATATATATATATATATATATATATATATATATATATATATATATATATATATATATATAAAACACAATATGAACATTTCAACTATGGTTGTATTGTATTACTATAGAGGTCTAGAGAATATCCAACCTGTGTATTTAACATCATCTCACTCTTTCTCTTTCCTCTGTAGTGCCTCGTCTCCTCCTCATCACCTTTTCACATCAGAGCAGGGCTGTGCCCTAAAAGGTTAGTAGACTTCATCAGGTCTGTTCAGAATGCTTACATCTTTACACACCATTATCTGACGTATCATCACACATTGAAGCCTATCACTCATCTCAACTGTTTTTTTTTTTTTTGTTCCGCTCACCCTGTACTTGAAGTCTACACAGTGCACATAGATGCCATCTCTTTCCTGTATTTGGTTACCTTGACAACCAAGGCACTGGTACTTTGAAATTAGAAAGAGACTGTTTCGCTCCTGGGTGGAAGTGACTCATTCATTTAAACACACACACACACACACACACACACAATCACATAGTCAATATTTGTGTGCATCAAACATTTCTTTCTCTTTACAGAATGTGATTTTGATGCTGCCACTGCCATGATGCTGTTAAAGTCTGCCTCTGAGCAGAACATTGACTCATGTAAGAGACCACCATCACATACACCAACACCTCATTTTTTCGTCCTTCCTTTTTTGTTCTCTTCGTCTTTTATTCATGTTTTGCATCTGGTTTATTTGAATCAAGACATGCATATATGTAAGTGTTCATATAATCGCAGCGTGTGTGTATTCGCTGTTCTGTTATTGGCTTCAAACGGGAATCATTCAATCAAAAATTTGTGTTAGAACAATACATTTATAATGTTACAAGATTTTTATTTCAAATGAAGGCTGTTCTTTTGAACTTTCTATTCATCAAATATTCCTGGAAAAAGTGCAACACAACTGTTTTCCACATTGATTATAATAAAAAATGTTTATTGAGCACCAAATGTGCACATTTGAATGATTTCAGAATCTTTTGACACAGAAGACAAGAGTAATGGCAGATGAAAATTCAGCTTTGCCATCAAAATATTACATATAATATAATATAATATAATATAATATAATATAATATAATATAATATAATATAATATAATATAATATAATATAATATAATATAATATACAGCTATGGAAAAAATTAAGGGACCACTCCAAGTTCAGAAATTAATGTTAAGTTGTCTCTTAATTTTTTTCCATAGCTGTGTGTGTATATATATATATATATGTATATATATATATATGTATATATGTGTGTGTGTGTGTGTGTATGTGTATATATGTGTGTGTGTGTGTGTGTATGTGTATATATGTGTGTGTGTGTGTGTGTGTGTATATATATATATATATATATATATATATATATATATATATATATATATATATATATAATTTTAAAATATATTAAAATAGTAAACAGTTCTTTTAAATTGTAATATTTCACAATATTACGGTTATGTGTGCGTGCGTTTGTGTGTGTGTGTGTGATAAACTGAATAATGGTAATGGTAATAATGGTTTGGTTTTATTTTGAATAGGGATGCTCACATTGACCGTTTAACCGTTAACCAAAAGTAAGAATTTTAACCGATTAATACTATCAGTTAAACGTTTTTTGTTTTGTTTTTTTTTTTTTTTTGCTGCATGTTAAAGAAAAATATGCTATATATACATATATGCTTATTTGTTAACTCGCGGGGCGTTTCACACGTGCCAGACATATTTCGCTAAGCAACAAGCAAAATGAAGCGAGCGAAAAGAAGTTGCTGTGACCGTTTCGATAGAAAGGGTCAGGCGCGGCGTTGGCACGGGGGATAGGAAAAGACAGAAATCGACCCCCGCACTTTTGATAAGGCCTGCTTCAATCAGTCAAAATATATCATCTTTTAGCTTAGGATATTTTCTTTCAAATGAGACCATTTTCACGTTTCTGTGAGCTTTCGTTCATAAATAATCAACTGTTTTGTCGCAGATGTGAAGAAGAGGAAATGCGCTCTCGAACAGAGAAACACGCGATCTCCAAGCAATCGATCACAGCGTGCTAATGTTTTAGGACAGGTCGATGGTATATAAATCGTGGCCGAACGTTAGCGTTTGTCAATCAAGCAAAACCGTCCATTCAGAAACCGAGAAATTTGACACTTTAAGGTGAGAGGCTGATCTCTCAGATTGACGCGCGAGCTGGCTTGACTGAAGTTTTCGTGAGGATTTGTAGTTTATGGACTGTTTTGAGTTCGGTAATTACATCTAGAAAGGTAAAAGCATTGATGGCATCTATAAAAGAGATATCTAAAAGCGAAACGAAAATTATTGCCTCGACCGGCGACACAGTGGAGAGGACGCACGAGGAGACCTGCGTGTTTAATTGGTATGTGTATAGCTACTGTACTACTGCATTTACAAAGCTTATCAGTGGCATGCACTTTGATCACGAAAGTGAAAGTGCCTTTTGCGGTCGCAATCGCGGTGACCCCCGCGTTCCCATTTCTCTCGATGTGAACCGTGAGCTCCAGTCCATTACAATTTAGGGCCATGGTATACTTCATTTCCCGCATTCCGCTCAGTCTCGTGCGCAAGCCTTTCAAAGAAACTCCTTTGCCCATGAGCACGGAAAGACGCGTTCGGTGTGCACACGTGCACCGTCCGTGGTCATCACAATAACAATCCTTGAGGTAGGCCTGCTATTTTTATTTGACGGAATAAATGTCTAAAATACCGGTTGTTCAAAGCTTCAATGGATTCACCGTGTTTTTGTTTTGTCATCTTAATTTGTTGAACATTTAAGTGAAAAATATTTAGTGTAGGTCTACTTATTTTATGCCTTTTATTTAAATTATTTTTTTCTGTTGTCAGAAACGCTGCAGGTGCGTGACAATTTGATAATGTGAATCCAGATTCTGTTGTTTATCTGTTCTATGCTGCTGTTTGCATGTTAAAATAAACCCTATGTCATAGCCTATATATGTCATATTATCATCATATAGGCTATACAATATTATAATCTTATCAGTTAACGGTTAATAATCGGATAACGAGCGTCGGTTGTCGGTCGAGAAATTTAACCGAAATGAGCATCCCTAATTTTGAATAAAATAACAAAAATGTTAATAAAATTTTAAATAAAAATTCATTTGTATAAAAGTACATACACATTAGAGATTGAAAAATCTAATTAAATCACAGATTTAATGCTTGTTGTGGCATATTAAAATGTGTAATATATAAGCAGTTTTTTTTCATTCAATTTCCATTTATATAAATTGAGTAAAATTAACTGTATATAAATACATTTATTTAAATGCAAAATTTTTAAGAAAATAATGAAATCATGTTATATATACTACTATAAAATTGCTCATTCTGCAATTAACAACATTGATCTTAAAGTTATCATAATATTGTCTAATCATCAGTTATCACTCTGCTTATGATTTCTCAGACACAGACCAAGAAGGACCCATAGATCTCTCCCGAAGGGACTTGGTGGTTGTAAGTCGGGATCCAAAGCAGGATCACAACTACAGCAGCACCCCTGTCCCGCCCTGCCCACGCCAGATGCCTCTTTCACAGCCGGTCAGCTTCAGCCTGGGTTTGCACCATGATCAGGAGAGAGAAGGCCGGGCACGATGGCCACGCAGCCCGCTGCAGGGCCAGTTTTTAGGGAAGAGGAGCAGGAGAGATTCTCGGTCTGATGTGGATGAGGAGCTCAAGGAGGCGGCCGGCTCGCTTCTACACCTGGCCGGTATTCGCACCAGTTTAGTCGCCTCAAGACGCAAGAGCAGGAAACTCAGTCGAAAATAAACCCAATTCTGGAACTCCATCCTGTGGCCTGCCCAACCTCTCTCTTCTGGTTTGGTGTATCTTCCTTCTTGTTTGTAGTTGTTGGGGTGTTTTTCTTTCCTTTGGTCTTTTTTAACCGGGATAACGTCCCGGCCCACTCATCAAACATGGCAATACAAACACAGGAGAGAAAAGCCATACTGACATGTTTTATGTACAGAAAATGAACAGCCCACATCAGTAAGTTTATAACTAAGAGGGTTTGAAGATGTTAATCATTAAAAAAAAAAAAGAGAGACAATGTGAAAAAGCTTCAAACTTAAACGATTTGCATGCTTCCACCTCTAAATCAACACAAACTTATTTATATGAAAAATGAATGCATGGATTTTCAAGCTCCCAAGACCTCTCACGCTTCACCATAGCGGGGAAAAAAAAGCTTAAAAAAAAAAAAAAGAAAAAAGAAATTTGAAAGTGCCATTGATTTTGGGTCATAATATAAACATGATACAAAGAAGAAATGCAATAATTAGTTGACCTAAATACCTGTAGTTATTTTATTTTTGTACTGCTGGTTTATATCTTATGTGGTGGTGGTGATGGCATGCCCCTGGGAGCCTTTTGCTGCCGCAGTTATGATGTCAAAACCATGTGACTCCTCCCGTTCATCCTGATTGGATCAGTTTTGCATCCCCATCCTGACCACTTTGACTGGAGAACAGCTTGAAAGAAACAGCTTTTTGTTGCATGCACATCAGCCTCAGTGTTTCTCAGATGCTAGCGATCTGTATAATCAGGTGTTGTGCTAATCCACGTGCACTCACTGACTTGATTAAATCATTGCCCATGTGCATACTGCCTGCTTTTGGAGCGTACTAAATAGCGGCCAATCAAAAGAAGAACCTCTTTACCTCTACTATAAGATTTGAACCACTCTCCCCAATTCCTGCACCTTAACTTTTTGTTGGCAAGAGCGTCACCTCTACCCAAATCGGGCCTTTATCATCTTTTTCGTTTCAAAATGTGTGATGAAGCCTCCAGTAGGGGGTGCTGTGCAGACTGCTATTTTCCACTGCTGCTTTTGAGACCTCCAGAGAGTTCCCAGGTCTTGAGAGGAAACCAGAGACAATGTGAACTGCACAATAAACACGCCTGCAAGCTGAGACAAAGACATTCTCCCATCACTGCGGCTTGCGGATGGTGCTGATCATGGGAGAAAGGATCACAGGAACTAAAGCTGGGGAGAGTGGACATTATATTTAACGAGCTAAAGGTGATAGGAGAGCCAACCGGATGTGAAGTGAGAACCTCCCCCCACCCCGCCACCTCCTTTATTTGTCATCTTTGAGATCGCCAAAGTTGCTGCTCACAAAACTTGCCTGGCTGTGTGTACTCTGTGGTCCCAGACCTTTAGGTTGTTTGTTTATGATTGGGTTTTTAAGTGTTTGTTTGCGGCTATATTAGGATTTTATATACCCAAGCATGTGAAATTGTGAACTATAACTGCCAATTGCCCCCTTACACTGGCAAACCAGAACTTCTTGTTTGAGTTGATTATTATAAAACTGCCTATCCTTGTGAAGCTCTTTCCCTGTCACTTTAACCATGGCTGCCAATTCCTCCCCTCCCAGCTGTACATAGTGCTATTACAGAATGCAAGTATTAATGCAGGGAGGGGGACAGAGCAGTAGTTTTAGAATTTGAGGCCAATTCTGAAAACAGCTGCCTATTAATTATTATTATTGTTATTATTAATTATTATTAAGATATGGTCCACTAAGTAAGTTGCCACTTCCCCATCAATTTTGTCATGTTCATCTGCCATGTATGTGGCAGTCTGAACCTGATTTTTGATTTTGTAAGCTAACCTCTGTTAATAAAAGGTTTATAAAGTTTATTTTTGCCAAAGATATGCAATTGTTGCATTATATATGGTATTAAAGAATAAAAGAGTTTTTTTCTTTTACTGATTTTAGTGTTTGTTGTTCACTGTATCAGTCAAAGAGAGTCTTAAGCCACCATTTCACTACTTTGACAAACACCAGACCGGAAGTTCTTCATTTCCAATGAAGACGAGTACGGGAGCTTTGTGGAATTCCGTTTATATGCATGTGTGAAATTTTCGGATGCGATTTGAGCTTTGTTTGTGTTGAAATATATGAACATTGCAGTTATTTGTGAAAAACAAAGAAAAAGAATTACCAATCTTTTTCCACTGAAATGTTGCTCTTTAAACGTTATTTCTGTAAAATGGGCTGTTATGAAAAATTATGTTGGACGTAATTTAAAAAAAAAAAATTGTTAAACAATTATTTGCATTGATTAGCCCTAGAAAACCTAGGTTTTTCTTTCAGAGATATTGGCTGTCATTTGTTTTGTGTGGATATATTCATATATTAATAATTCATTTATTTTGCCATGGTGAATAAGCGGAGGGTAATGACTGTTTCATGACAAGTTTGAAAGTTACATGTCACTGCCACTAGGGGGTAAAATAGAAAATTATATGCGAATGTCGAAGGTAGTTTAAAGATGGCTTAAAGGCCTTTAATGGATGATACCGTTCTGTTTATTATGAGCATGTGATGCAGTTATGTCATCTGTTGCTTTAAATGCTTATGTTTCATTTACCTCAGAAGAGAGGATGTGGGATCTCCAGTATGGCTGCTTAGTGCATCAACCATAGTGAAACAGCAGTATTGTTAATTAGCAGTTTTGTTTGTCTTTCTCAAACTGGTGTACACCGTACTATCCACCCTCTATCTGGACATGATAGTTCAACATTATCTTTGCCAAACTGCACTTCTTTGTGTTTGTAGTCCGAAAGAGCAAGTACAACAAAGATTTGCCTAAAAGTGTCCATCATAGTTTTCTGTCTGTAATGAAACGCTGTCAACTCGGGTGTGATGACATCCCTCTTCGGCGATTAAATGGAACCAGTGTTTTACAGATTACAAGAAACGTGAGTTAGGTTATCAGATTACTTTTTCAAGTAACTAGTAAAGTAATGCATTATTTTTAAATTTACAAAAAAAATATCCAAGTTACTATTTCCAAATAAGTAACGCAAGTTCTGATTTTGCCAAGTTGGTCAACAAAATTTAGCCCTCACCATATCTCTACTTCAAAACCTAACCCTAATCATAAGTTGTCCGTAAAATTAAAGAAAAATGATAGGTGAATCACACTGAGGTAGAAGCACCAGACCTTGATTGTAAGCCTACACTTGACATAAACTGTAAAATTATCCCTCAAATCTGATCAGGGGCGTAGGAACCACTTTGACATTGGGGGGGACATTTTGGCCATTATGAATCAACGTCCATCTCGCCACCATAATAGTAACATACAGTATGGTGACGTCACGTGGTACGACATATATGAAATAACAGCAAAATAAATAAACAAAATCATCTGTTTATCATCTGTTCATCTGTTTAATTTATCTATTTATTATTACACAAATATTGAAGTTGGGAAACATAAAAGTGTACAAGCCCCCCTGCAATTGCGGGCAGAAAGGAAAGGGGCACTTTACAAGGCAAATATTTGATTTGTAACCCCAAAAAAATACAAAAACACAACAGTCACATACGGCTTTGGATATAGGCACTTGGAACTAGAACTATCATTATTATCTATATCAATAACATTTTACTTTTCTATTAAAAAGTTTATAATGTCATGCCTCGTATCCATAATTCAGTTTTAAAAAGCTTGTTAATTTAAACCGCTTGACTGAGACTAATTTACCTCATACAAAGTCGAGTCGTTCAAAGCTGGTGCGCACCAATAACGTATTTGAATGTTCGTAGTGTAATGTTGACTTCTCTCTACCAATCAGATGCTCCGAGTCCGACTATAGGTGAAAAGTGAAGAATATGAAGCTGGTGATTGGCGAATGGTGATTATTCAAACATGAATGAAATCACTCTGGGTTTGACTGACAAAACCGAATATCTTCTTCGTCGCGTATTCAAAATAAAAGTTCAAAATGTACAGTTTTTGTTCCTGCGGTGTATAGGCTAATTTTTGGGTGGGACACATGCAGCATTTTCCAATATTGAGGGGGACACGTCCCCCCCGTCCCCCCCGGTTCCTACGCCAGTGAATCTGATTGGTTGAATGGCATGTTTGTTCCAGGATCAACAATGTTGATCCAGGAACATGTTGTACTTGGTGAAATCAGGTTCTGCTACTTGGGCACTCCCATTTATTGACTGATACATCTCCTGTCCCTATATGTCAAGAGAAATTGGGAAATTGCAGAGGCGCTGTGTAAACATGATAGTTATTGTAGTTCTAGACTAAATGTAAGCATGCATTTATTCATCTCACTTGCACAAAAACAGATTCAGCATTCCACAAAATGAATAAAAAGTTTTCATAACTCTGGATATTATGAAAACCTGCAATAATTAAATTATTTAATGCAAATATACTTTATGTATTTAATCTCACTTTATTTAACAATGTCTTTGCTGACCTTCAATGATCCAATTCAAACACATAAATAAGCAATAATAACTTTATATAAACATCACATTTGTTTTTTATTTCTTTTGTGTGTGTGTTATTTTTATTTTAAGAGTGTTGAATGCCCTCTACTGTATAAGCGTGAATTTGCATTTCCTTCAGCCTGAGGCTTTCACTTTTGGTGTGAAAGGGCCTTTACATTTGCCAAAAAGTTTTTGTTATTAAAAAATGGGCCCAGCCCAGGTTAGACAAAACTAATGCAAAACTAACACTTTTCCATAAAAATTAAGTAATGCAATTAGTTACTTTTTTAGCGAATAATGCAATATGTTAGCTTATTGAAAGGGCTAGTTCACCCAAAAATGAAAATTTACTCATTTATTACTCGCCCTCGTGTTGTTCCACATCCATCCTTCGTTCATCTTCAGAACACAAAATAAGATCTTTTTGATTAAGTCTGAGAGGTTTCTGTCTCTCCATAGAGATCCAACGCAACTACCACTCTACAGTACGGAAAGGTAGGAAAAAGACATAAAGTAGCCTACTCACTGTGACTCCAGTGGCTTAAACTCAAATTTAAGAAGCGACGTGACTCACGTGAGTGCTTTGTGCAAATAAAACCACAATTTACAACTTTATTTACAAAATAATATTATTCAAAGCATGTTCATGCAACAATGCCACGCGTGAACACAAAACGCATGAGTCGTGATGCTCTCGCGAACAGTCGCGCATGTACTTTGAGTTGACGCACGAGTCTGAACACAACACGCATGCGTCGTGAAGCTCTCGTGCATTTTTTTGAGTGGTGAATTGTTTTTTGTTTGTTTGTTTGCGCAAACAAAGCATTCACATGGCTTCATAAAATTGAGTTTAAGCCACTGGAGTCACATGGAGTTCTTTAAAGATGTATTTTTCCTACCTTTCTGGACCTTGGAGTGAACCTCTCAGAAACCTCTCAGACTTCATCAAAAAGATATTAATTTGTGCTCCGAAGATGAACGAAGGTCTTACAGATGTGGAACGACACGAGGGTGAGTAATAAATGACATTATTTTCATTTTTGGGTGAACTAACCCTTGAATACTGCGGACATACACTGTTCTCTGACTACTTTTTTTTTTTTTTAATGGTAAGTGAAAAGACGTAAGAACTAAGTAGGGATAATTTTCAAACGGTAGTATGCAGAATTGTCGTCAAATGATCTTATGAAATTGCGTATTTAATTCAGCGAGTGTTGGCCGGTTTTAATCTAAAAAATGAAAACCTATTGATATGTAAAAATGCCTTAACATTTGGCAGTCCAATCAAACAATGAGTCAAGAAAGAGGTATTAATTATTTATGAAAAAATAGCAGCCATAATTATTAATTACGGCTGATATTATTTCATAAACATCCATCAGACTGGAACTTGAAGGTCATGTCTTGTGGGATACGTTATTCCACACATTTTGGATAATCTATGCATACAGAATATTCGCGCAAAAGTGCACAGAATATATTATATATTTTGCAGCAACAGTGAGAGTAGTATGTAAGTATTCAGTGTTTGTTGCAGTTTTTATGACCAGCTTCATGCTTTTGGTGGATTACAGCGCCATCCAGTGGTCAGTAGTAGTCACAGACTCTTGAAATTCCCAGAAAACCTGACCTGTTTCTAAACACCGTTTTTATGTTCTTAAAGGGATAGTTCACCCAAAAATGAAAATCATTTACTCACTCTCATATTGTTCCAAACCTGTGTAAGTTTCTTTCTTCTGCTGAACACAAAAGAAGATATTTTAAAGAATATTGGTAACCAGACAGCTGATGGCACCCACTGATGTCTTCCATAATATTTTTTTTTTCCTACTATGGAAGTTAATGGGTGCCATCAACTGTCTGGTTACCTGCATTCTTGGGTGTTAAACAGAAGAAAGAAACTCATACAGATTAGGAACCACTTAAGGGTGAGTAAATGACGACAATTTTCATTTTTGAGTGAACTATCCCTTTAATGTGTACGGAATTAGCCATAGATTTATTATAAAAGCATATGTTTTATGTAGAAAGTTGGTCATTAAAATGTGGAATGGAGTTATTTTTTTTTTTGTCTTAAAAATAGATTTTTAAAAATGATTTTTAAGTTGTAAAGGTTGCAGTATCTTCTATCTGTCTTCACTGTGTGTGGCTTTCTCACTGTCCACTGTTCCCTTGACTTGCGGCATTGAACCCCTGGCCTTGATACATGAGCCATATCTTCATAACAGATTCCTCTTCTTTGTGGACCTCCTCAGCCCATTTGAGGTTTGAGTTCAGGAAGCTGTGTGTAGCGCAGCTGCTGTAACTGCCACACACTCCCATTGCCCCCCTCTAACACTGAGGCAAACATTGCTGCCTAAAAAAACCCCAGCAGAACAACAGATCTCTGTCTCAGAGCTTAAACATTATTGCAGGTGCAAAGATAAGAAGAGAGGCAGGACTTGGACAGAGTGAAACTCACTCCTAACTTGGCGTGTGCCTCCGTTTGTGTAAAGCATCCTGCTGTGCTTTACTTTGTTGTGGCTGTCCAATGAAGAATTTATTACATGTACCGTAAGTCTATTCGACTTAAAACTCCCATACTCTCTCAGACATCCTCTCTCATACTGCGGGTGGCCAGCGAGGTTATGGTGACCTTGAACAAACCATTCCAGTGCTAAAGTACTGGAATATTTGTGATAAGAGGGGACGATGGTAAGGGCTATAAATGTCTTCTCAGTTTCAACATGCATGAGAACTGAAATAATACAGTAGACAATAAAACTATTTGAATGGACCTGGAGGTTTTTTATAATTATGTTGTGTAATTACATTTTTACGATGATTGTTCTTATTCAAAAAAGTGAACAAATATACAAAACACACTCCTCATCTTAAAAACTCACTCCTCAGTTCTCAAAAGCTTTTTTTAACATGTTGTTTTTCTGCCAGCATTATCAGCACAAGCCTTAAAGGGTTAGTTCACCCAAAAATGAAAAATTTGTCATTAATTACTCACCCTCATGTCGTTCCAATCTTCGGAACACAAATTAAGATATTTTTGATGAAATCTGAGGCCTCCATTGACTGCAAGATAATTAACACTTTCAGATGCCATACATATTTAAAACAGTTCATGTGACTACAGTGGTTCAACCTCAATGTTATGAAGCGATGAGAAGACTTTTTGTGCGCCACAAAACAAAATAACGACTTTATTTAACAATATCTAGTGATGGGCGATTTTAAAACACTGCTTCATGAAGCTTCGAAGCTTTACGAATCTTTTGTTTTGAATCAGTGGTTCAGAGCGCATATCAAACTGCCAAAGTCACATGAATCGTTAAAATTTCTAAACATTTCGAAACACTTATGACGTAACGAAGTCTTGTTTACTGAAATCATGTGACTTAGCAGTTTGATACACACTCCGAACCACTGATTTGAAACAAAAGATTTGTAAAGCTTTGAAGCTTCATGAAGCAGTGTTTTGAAATCACCCTTCACTAGATATTGTTGAACAAAGTTGTTTTGTTTGTTTGGCGAACAAAAAGTATTCTCGTCGCTTCATAACATTAAGGTTGAAGTAACTTTATGGGCATTTGAAAGTGTTAATTATCTTGCAGTCAAGCCATCGGATTTTATCAAAAATATCTTAATTTGTGTTCCAAAGATGAACAAAGGTCTTATGGGTGTGGAACGACATGGGAGTGAGTAATTAATGACAGAATTTTCATTTTTGGGTGAACTAATCCTTTAATGGGATAGTTCAACCAAAAGTGAAAACTCCATCATCATCATTTATCATCATCAAATTCAAACTTGTATGACTTTTTTCCATGGATCACAAAAGATATTCTGCGGTTTAGTTACTTTTGTTATTTTTCATTGTATGGAATAACCACTAAAACATTTTTCAAAATTTCTAAAATATCTATCTTAAATGATTACATTATTCATACTAAAGATATTACCTAATCTCAATTTTTGAACACTAATGCATGCAGAATATGTCAAAAGTCAATCAAGCAGCATTTCGTGAATGGTGTGAATACTTCTAAAGACATCTGAATCGGTTGACTTGAGAGGTCAAGCACTATAATATCTATATGAGACACCTTTACCCTATTTAATGCCATAGAAACCTTCAAAATTTTTATATCCAGATTCCACATTTTCCTTATTTATCCTCATTTTTGCCTACAAGCAGCATACGTTTTCAGCTGGCCACACCAGAGTTATGGCGGATTGAGTTAATGGTCAGTGCACTTGGGCGATGTGCACCAGGGAGTATAGTGTCCCATCACTAGTCTTTGGCGAAGGCACCATGGCTCCGTTTTCCCCCAAAGAGATCTCTGTGCGGTAAATGTGTGCACGTGTTTTGAAGCAGCCGAACCGGCTAGTCAGAATGAAGAAATCCCTCTTAAAGGTTTTAGTTAAGAAGGAGTAGAGAAATGGGTTTGAGCAGGAATTTATGGGGTAAAAAAGCACCAGCAAGACTTTGGCGTGAGAAACTGTGATTAGCGGTAGTTTTAAGGCTGCGGAGATGGCGAAAAATGAGATGGGCGCCATACACAGGAAGTCGGTGAAGATGAGCACAGCCATGCGCTTGGCTATACGCATGTCTGCGTTGACAGGAACGAAGGCAGGATTGTGGACGGTCAGGTAGATGCGCATATAACAGACACACACAACCAGAAAAGCGGCTACGTTGAGTAGGAGCAACAGCACCACGTATCCTTGTGAAAGCACTGTTTCTACATCCATGGGCAGGCAGATGCTGGTCTTCCTGTAGCTGCTCACTCCCAACATGGGCATCAGAGCAGTCAGCAGGGCAAAAATCCACCCCGCTGCCATTACTGCGCAGGCATGGCGCAGGCGCAGCTTGCGTTCCAGCTGCATGGCATAAGTGATGGTGTACCAGCGCTCCAGGGTAATGGCAGTCAGGGTGTAGACGGAGAGCTCACTGGAGAAGACCGTGAAGAAGCCGGCCACATGGCAGCCTGCTCCTGTCTGCCAGTCAATGCCATAGTTATAGTAGTGGGACTGTGTGTAAATGTCAGCGCCGGCAATGAGCACCAGGTAAATTCCCATGCAAAGGTCTGCAAAAGCCAAGTGGCACATTAGAAACCTGGGAACGGTTAGTTTGTAGTGACTGGTGAGGAGCACCAGGAAGACAACAACATTTCCCACGATGGCCAGTATGCTGATGAACCAGATCAGAACACGTAGGAACGTAAAACCCATGATGTCCTCGCAAGGGTTGAATGCATCCGGTGTAGGGTAGCAGGTCACTTCTATCACATCCTTACAGTGGTCTTCGAAAAAATCTGGCTCCAGGCGGAGGGCACCAGGATCGTTACACATTTGATTCTTCACAGACCTATGTGAACACAAATAATATCTTAGTGTTAAATAGGTTTTTAGGGTTAAATGAAGAAAATGAAAAATTCTGTCACCATTTTCTTACCCTCATGTTGTTTCAAACCTGTATGACTTCTTCCTTCTATGTAACAGAAAAGGATACATTTAGCAGAATGTTCACGCTGCTCTTTTTCATACATTGAAAGTGGTGGACAGCTCTTAAAATGACAAAAAGCATCATAAAAGTAGACCCATGTGCAATATGTGCAATATTCCAAGTCGTCTGAAGCTATACGAGCTCTTTTTGTGAAGAAAAGTCTGTGGATATTTAAATATGTTGTCAGTATCTTTTTACAGCATTTTGGCCTTAACATTGCTTATTCTTGTTTTTCTTGACATGCCAAATTTGAAAATATGTCTATTCAAACAGCATGAATGATGAGAGCTAAGATGGAGCAGAAAATATTCAGTAGAAACATTTGGTCTCCTTATATGATTTAAAAAAAAAAACTTTAAATATAGATCATCAGCTGATGTTATGGTACTTTAAGGCCAATTCACTCCAACATGAATGTTCAACACGATCTCATGAGAAAATGTTACTATTTTATGAGGTGGCAGTTTTAGATTAAGGCAGCGGCTATTTGCGCTAAGTGAAAATGGTATATTTTCTTAGCAATAGATTCTATTTACACCATGTAAAAGTATTAGCAATAAGAGTAAATAGATTTTAGATGCTATCTATACTTTATATTGGCAAATACTATTTGCACCTCATCATTTTTTTGTACATTAACAGGATGCAATAATATCATAGAGTGTAAAGGATTATGTTTATTAAAATTATTGAATATATGCTGCCTTATTGGGAGAATAAAACCCCTCCCTACACATTCCCCTAAACATACCCAATAAACACTTTTAATAATATTAAACAAGTTTTTATTGAAAAATGTGAGCTTAGCAAAAGGCAGATTCGAACCCGCGTCGATAGCATCAAAAGCCAGGTCTGCGCCCTTTACTCGCTACCGCTGCACCAGAAGATGTTGAATTATGCTACATTAGTGGGTGGAGCTAGTGTAAAGAGCATTTGCCAACAAGGGACACTCTTTGTACTTAATGTAAATAGACACTCTGTTTAGGGCAAATATCATTTGTACAATTTTAAGAAATACAAAACAAAAACAAAACGTAGACATGATGGTCCCTAAGCCCACCTTTAAACCTAACTCAGTGGGTTACGCAGATTGTATGGAAATGTAAGAATAAAATTACGAATTCATACTGCCACAAGAGTGCACTGGAACACACTGGAACATTCGGTCTGATTGGAGCATGTAATTTGTCTGTGGCTTAGACCAATGTATAAAAAAACGAAAATGAAAATGCAAATTCACTATGTGACAGTAGGTGGCACTTATAGAAAAGCAGAAATAACCCCAATGCTGTGCAACTTTTAGTTTCACACTGGCACCCGCTTGTCATAGAGAAGAAAAAATTCAAACTACTTATCTTCAAAGGGCTGTTCAGATTTTTATATTAGCCATAGTGTTTATCCATCAACATCAAATACAAGAGTACAGATACAAGAGAGCCGGTTCCAGATGTCGCTCAGCAAAAAAACAAACAAATCCTAGTTTTATGAATCCTAGAAAAAACAAATCCTAGTTACTGTTCTTTTGAAAGGAGTATCTAGTAATGAGTAATAAATTACATTTTTTGAGTAACGAGCCCAACACTTATCATAACGGACTCATTAACAGCTGCTAATCCAAATAAAAATGTTTATCACACCGTATATTTGTCTAGTAGTGAACAGGCCTTAATGGTGCATTTTGGTCATTTTGGCAGCTTCTGTGCTTTTTGACACTATCTATTATTTACAGTGTATGGAAAATAGCAGTGTACACATCCTGCCAAATAATTACTCTTTTTGTAAAGGAAAGAAACCACACAGGTTTATAACAATTATGAGGATGAGTAAATCATAACAGAATAAACTGTTGTAATTGAATGTAATTTTGTAATTGACTTGTGCTTCTTGAAGTTTTTGAAGGCACAGCAGTGGCTGGGGTAGGTCAGATTGGCCTGCGTGAGCTCAGTAAACAGCTCCAGGCTTGGAAGCCTCCTCAGAGAGTAGACTGAGACGGCTGTCAGAAGCTTAAGGGTCCTCAGCATGCTTTCCGGTAGTGTGTGGACGGCAGTACGTGAGATGTCCCTGTAATGACAGCAGCCATTTCAGTGTCCAATGCAGGATTTGATGTGCATAGATTAGACTAAATGTACACTAATAGTGTACAAACCAGGTAACTGAGGTTAGTGTGAGTGTAACAGGAATTGCTGTGAAAGCTTGTCCTGAGGACATAGAGTGGGTGTGTGATGCTCCAGCTGGTGAGTTGTATTGTTGTTGAAAGCAGAGTTGTTCATGCTTACAGAACGATGGGGCCTTCAGCTCCTATAAAGGCGTAACTGTGGATATGATGCAGCTGCTGGTTTCCCATGAGAAAGCTGTGAGAAAGAGAGAGAAAGGGATTAGACCAAAGATTAGAGGTTTTATGTGAGATGCTAATTTATAAACATATATATAAACATATATATATACAAAAAAGTAACTGAACTCACAGTTTCTCAATTTTGGTACCATTGAATGCATAGCTGTCTATCTCACGGATCCCATTCTTTGTTAATCTCCTGCAAGAGTACATTAATTTAGACCAGTTTCCAAAAGTTTGTGGTCGGTAAGATTTTTTTTAAAAGAAGTCTCTTATTCTCACCGAGGCTGCATTTATTTAATCAAAAATACAGTAAAACAGTAATATTGTGAAATGTTATTACAATTTCAAAATAACCTTTTCTATATTAATATATCTTAAAAATTAATAAAGTTTTCAGCATCATTACTCCAGTCTTCAGTCACATGATCCTTCAGAAATCATTCTAATATGCTGAGTTGGTTCTCAAGAAATGTGTCTTATAATTATCAATTAGAATTCTTTGATGAATAGAAAGTTCAAAAGAACAACATTTATTTTAAATATAAATATTTTGAAACATTATAAATGTCTTTACACTTTTTATGAATTTAATGCAATTAAAAAAAAATAATCTGACCCCAAATTTTTAAACGGTAGTGTATATAAAGTAAAATTCTGTTACATTTACATATACTGTAAAAATTTTAATAGTCAATACATGCAATTTTGTTGTGTAATATTATAAAAAAATATTTGTTTGAACAGTTAGTTTAACAGCTGTTGAAGTTAGCTTGTTTTTGTCATGTACTCCAAGACTAACTATTCAATTTAAATTTAAGTATAGTGTGCATTATTATTAATAAATCAATAACCCGTCACATCATTCATTCCTCTTATAAAGAATAACATTTTGGGAATAATCAATCATGCAGCTGCATACTTACAGCTCGGTTATGGTGGCACTGGTCAATCCAAGGAAAGCGTTACTGGGAATCCTCTCTATGTGCATGTTATCTTGTAGATCACTATAACATAAATTTGATATATCAGTATATGGATAATTTATTTGTATATTTATAGATTGTAAATTTGAGAATGGACATACACCTGAACCAAGTCAAAATACACATTAAGACTGGAATAGCACGAGTAGAATCTTACAATAGAAATTCAAGAGCAGCAGAGTTGATTTTTGAAAAATCAGGCAGGATTTTAAGACCAGTGTTTGATATAGTCCTGGAGGAACACACACACACACACACACACACATACATACACATACACATACACATACAGGAAGACCAGATTAATGAGTGTAATACATCAGAGTGACATTTGTATTTTGTCTTTGCATCTGTAGCCTTTGTTTCCTGTGAGAAACATTTGATATGGATATTGACCTGTGTTTAGGTCATTTTGCTTTTCCTGAGGTCTTTCAGCACTCTTACCATAACTCCATGCTAGGCTGAAACTCATGTGGGAATATACTCCTTTTAAATTGCTGAACCACAGCATGAAACCACAATGACTAAGAGTAATGAAAGGAGAAAATAACTCACAGATACCGTAGCTTTGGAAGTCTCCAGAAGGCATCTTTGTGCATCATAAGGTTTTTGGATTTTGTAATAGTTCTATCAGAGAAATGGATACGTTATTCTGTGTTTCAGAAAATGTACTGCACCATTTGATTCAAATACGTTGATAAGAATGTGATTGGATGTTATTTCCACATGCAGTGCAGCAACATACATTTCCTGTAGCTCTGTCAGGTTGGAAAAGGCAAAGGCTTCAATTTTCTCAAGAGCACCATTCTCGGACACCACTCTGAGAAGGAGAATAATAATCATATAGCGATATATATATTATTATGAGCAGTTAATATGAATTTCTAAAGCTTTATAAAACTGATTGCAATACATCAAATTGATACAAAATCTTAATTGCCATGCACATTTTTAACTTATTTGCTCTACTGAAGTGGATAGGGGGAATTTAAATCACTATGCAAATACTGATTTGAGAAAAGAAATGGATTACATTTACAATAAAGAATCACACTTGTCAATTTATCTCGCAGTATTTTCTTGTGATACATATCTCCAGTGTTTGGGTCACTGTTAAACATCATGTTCCATATCAAAGTCTAAACATATTCAATCAAGACTAAATATCATGTGTTTATATGTGGTTTTGAAAACTAAGCCAAAAGCCAAAAAGAGTTGTAGGCATTCAGTAGCAATGTCTCTGTTTTTTAATTGATTGAATTCTTTCTAATCTCCATGTGCATTCCTGCTGAATATGCAATTCCATGTTTTAATAGTAAACATCTCTGTGTCCTTCACTCTTGCACTCACATTCTCTTCAGCTCATGTAGTTCAGACAGGGCTGCTCGGCGAAACACGCCAATCTGAGTCAGTTTGATCTCCCTGCGCAAAATTAGACAGAAGAGATGTGATTCATCATCCAACAATTCATTATTATCAATGTGTTACAGTTAATACATAAATATCACAATCTATTCAGAGGTGAATGTTTTATGAGAAATCAGATATAAAAGCTGGCATAGTTGTTTTGTTTAGTTTTGCATCCACCAGATCACCAATTACTTCATTTCAATCTACACTCTAAAAAAATGCTGGGTTAAAAATAACCCAAGTTGGCTTGAAAATGGACAAACCCAGCAACTGGGTTAAAACTTAGTGTCTGGAGTCCCTTTTTATTATTTATTGAACATATTAAAAGTGCCCTCGAATGAAAAATTGAATTTATCTTGGCGTAGTCAAATAACAAGAGTTCAGTACATGGAAATGACATACAGTGAGTCTCAAACTCCATTGTTTCCTCCTTCTTATATAAATCTCATTTGTTTAAAAGACCTCCGAAGAACAGGCGAATCTCAACATAACACAGACTGTTACGTACGCCCCAATATTTGCATATGCCAGGCCATGTTCCCAACATTATGAAAGGCATTAGACAAGGGCAGCCAGTAATGTCTGGATGTGCACAGCTGAATCAACAGACTAGGTAAGCAAGCAAGAACAATAGCGAAAAATGGCAGATGGAGCAATAATAACTGACATGATCCATGATAACATGATATTTTTAGTGATATTTGTAAATTGTCTTTCTAAATGTTTCGTTAGCATGTTGCTAATGTACTGTTAAATGTGGTTAAAGTTACCATCGTTTCTTACTGTATTCACGGAGACAAGAGCCGTCACTATTTTCATTTTTAAGCACTTGCAGTCTGTATAATTCATAAACACAACTTCATTCTTTATAAATTTCTCCAACAGTGTAGCATTAGCCGTTAGCCACGGATCACAGCCTCAAATTCATTCAGAATCAAATGTAAACAATATAACAGTATACAATACTCACATAATCCGACGCATGCATGACGAACACTTTGTAAAGATCCATTTGAGGGTTATATTAGCTGTGTAAACTTTGTTTATGCACTGTTCAATGCAAGCGTGAGCTTCGTGGGTGGGGAGCACGAGAATTAAAGGGCCAGTAGCCCTGAATCGGCTCATTTATAATGATGCCCCAAAATAGGCAATTAAAAAAAATAATTAAAAAAAAAATCTATGGTGTATTTTGAGCTGAAACTTCACAGACACATTCAGGGGACACCTTAGACTTATATTACATCTTTTAAAAAAAGTTATAGGGCACCTTTAACAATATAATGGAGGAGGAACAAACTGCTTAATAATTAGGTAAATATTCATATGAAAATATACTGTAATGGACACTATATGAACCCTACTTTATTGCTTATATATTTGGTTATCATATGCAATATATTGTTAACTCTGACCAAAGTATATATTGTATTACCCAATGTTGGTTTGTGCTATTGCACTTTTTATGTAAAATGAGCCCCAGTGTTTGTTGGTTTTGTTTTTGTTTCTGTAATTTATTTGGTGTTACAGATATGTGATGTAAACTGTTGTGTAAGTGTTCAAGAAAATGCAATAAAAATATTATTTAACAAAAAAAAAAAAAAAAAAAAAAAAAAAAAAAACGTTGGGCAGTTTTATTTAACCCAACTATTTAAAAATGACTAAGTGGCTGGCTTAAAATGAACCCAAAATATGTTGGAAATTAAAAATCAGACACATAATTAGTAGAGGCAACAATAATAATCAAAATGTCAACATTAATTAATAAGCAATTTAATATGGCTTAATATAATTGTTTAATTATTCATTAAACTTATTAATAAATGTTAATTTGCAAGATATTCTGGATTCATTTTATGCAAGCAATACAGTATTTTTAAAACAATAGTCACAAACATTTAACCCGCATGCACAGCTATTTTCTTTGGGCATATACAACCATAGTTGGTATTTAATTGAATGGAGGGTTCACTACGAAATCTCCCATTTATTTTTTTATGTGTTGTCCATCTCCACCCTGTTACTGATACCAGAAATCACACTCTCATGGCAATTCATAGCTATTTTACATTTCGCCAAAATGGTAGCCATATAATTCCCTGAATTCAGACCTTGACGCTTACTTTTTTCCCTAAAAAATGTTTCTGTACAAATCACAATGTACAAATTCATACATTATCTCATGAGATCGGGCTGGCTCAAATGTTAGAGTTTCAAAATGTGTGTGTGCTCTTAAAAACTCTTTCCAAGTGTATTTATAAACTACATATACATGTGAACTGTATCCTCATGAAAGTTAGTATGAACAGAATGAGTCATAGCAGAAACTAGGTCATTCAAGATGTTAAATCTTATGAGAAATGCGAACACAGTTACCAGTAGCCTATTTACAGACAACTGCAAATAATCTTTTTTGCTGTCAAGCTTTTTGTGTAATTGTTTTTGCACACTGCCATTAGTGTCTGTGTATTCTTCCTGTGGATATTCATTCCTGTAATCCCTCTGAAATGCAGACAGCCCAATTACACAAAGCACACTGAGTGCCTTTTAAAGTAAATTATGCAGGTAGGAGAGATACAGATATTAAAAATTAGAAAAATCACTATATGTTTGTTATACCATACATAGTTTGACTTTTTTTTAGATTCTTGTTATTTTTACTTATTTTGTCCCTGACTGAGTTTGGAGTGGGGTTATCTGTATGGCTGACCAGTGGTGGATGGGGGGAGTGTTTGAAGGTGATTACATTTATTTTTGTGATTTCGTTTGGTCCTGTAAGTGTTGCAGAAAATACACACTGCAGTTTTAAGAAATCATCATACATGACAGAATCAGGGTTATTATTGTTAACTAAAAATAAAACATTACAAAACATGAAGTAGTAAAAAACTAAAACTAAATAAACTTAAAATAAACAATACAAACGAGTAAAAACTATATAGCCTAAAGTGAAAATTTGCACATTTGAACATTTGCAGAATTCCTATCAAGCACACGACTGTTCGTTCCTGCGGTGCCAAGTGGAAAGTCTGGCACGCTAAGGCAAACAAGCTGAAAAGCTCTTGGTGCTCTTTCTAAAATGGAAAAGTAAAGAAGCCTAAAGTAATGAACCCAAAGACATTAGTGTGAAACGTGTTACCAAGCTGAGCGTCTTTTGCTAGTTTCAGCTGGGCCTCCTTTTCCTTTTCGACTGACATTCGGTTCAAAACAGAAATACAACCCATGATTAACCTGCTTGAGGGGCCAAAGAAAGTCATCTTCATGTTTACATCTCTTCTTTAACTGGCTGAAATGAGTAGACTAAAATAACAGATGACTTCATGCGATACATTTGACATAAAAACAACACTCCCCCGTATCAGGCTTGAGAGTTCTTTTGAGGGACGATAGCCTTGAGATTACAAAAAAATATTCTGGGACTCACAACAGATTCCTAGTCATTTACATTTTCTCCAAAAGCACAATAACAAGCTCTGGAACAATTATATTGTCATTAAGATTCTCATATTTTTAATAATGCTGTGAAGCTTTTGACTGGTATACATTACTTTAATTACTGTATGCTGTTCATTAAAAATTATTATTTATTTGATCATTTTATTTAAATTAAAAGTAACGCATAATCAATTTTCATAAAAAAAAAAATCATGATTAAAAGTTACTCTTTTTAAATAAAAAAAGCCAAATAAATGAAACTAATACGTAAATAAAAAATTGCATATTTCATTTTGTAATTTAATACTATTTTATAGTAACTTTTATTCATAATAATTTTAATGAAAAAATATTATACTGATTTATGTGACTACTTTTTTGGTATTATTTACTGTAAGTAGCATTTAATAATATATATATATAAAAAATATTTTTACTTAAATTTAAATTAAATTATTTTATTTGATATGTGCTTTTGTAATTTTTTCTTATTAATTTTTGTTTTTATTATATTAGTATTTGTTTTATTGTAGTTTTTGTCGGTTTAGTTAAACTTTGTTTATTTCAGTTACATTGCTCGTTTTTTATATTAAATGTAATATTTATTTATTTTTATTTCAACTTTATTTCAATTAATAAAACATTTTTTATTTAGTTTACAATAACAACACATATATACTGTAACTTCAACATCCAAAACAACTATGTGGCATCAAAAAATTTGAAGTGAACATGAAGTTTGTGTCTTGATATTTATTACCTGAAATTCTAGATCTAGATGTTAATTACTTTACTTTAATGTGTTTTAACATGCATTTGTGTGTGTTTGTTTATACTCACACAAATGTGGTATTTTTCGGTATATTTCTTGGCATCTCATGGACCTTGTTGCCCAGACAGAAGAAACTGCGAGTTGTAGCATTAAATGAGCAGAAATGAGATCCAGCAAACATGCCTTCTGTGTGTGGAGTGAACCAGTCGAAACTAAAGCAGAGCATCATCAACAAGACCATCCTCTTTATCATCTTCTCTTTTAGGTGGAAGGGTTTGTACAGTGTTTGTGAACTGAGGCCTTTAGTGTAGCGTCCTGAAGCAGCTCCTGGTCTCCGCTGATGTTCAGGTGAGGGTGGGGCTGTACCGCCCAGATCGGTCTTGGTTCGGAGTCTATTTGCGTGGTGTTTTCTGGTTGTAGTGGTCTGTTCTTGTGAAGCCGCAGGGAGGCTGATCTCTTTCTAAGAGGCGTGTTGGTCAGAAGCTCTACAGCCAGAGCCAAGAGCGACCTTGGGAG
Source organism: Chanodichthys erythropterus (assembly GCF_024489055.1). Taxonomy (NCBI): domain Eukaryota; kingdom Metazoa; phylum Chordata; class Actinopteri; order Cypriniformes; family Xenocyprididae; genus Chanodichthys; species Chanodichthys erythropterus. The sequence goes on from NC_090239.1 coordinate 15,949,276, forward strand.
AGAGGTCTTCTGATAACAAACAAATGTTTTGTTCATTCCTCCCCTCCAAACCTAATTTCTCTCCTCCTCTCACCGTTTTCTTCAGAACGTGAAAGCGGTCCTCCCCATCTATAATGAGCTCCAAAAGTCCTAGAAAAGCTACATACAAAACTGTCTTCCTGTGGCAATATTCATTGTGAAGTTACTTTTGTTACTTTTTTGGCAATATAAGTGCAAGCTACTTAGTAAACATCTATTTTCCTTTTCACATCTCTGCTTGTGCACAAATTCCCTTTCTGGAATCAGATAGACATGTAAGGGAAGCACATTATATGAATTATAGCCGGTTTGGTACTAGTTGGCTTGTGAGTGCTGGTCTCCCTCAGGGAATGACCTGAGCTG